>NW_010257072.1:2548-20398 GCF_000690775.1 Eurypyga helias | reverse complement strand
TGAGAGTGTACTCAATCCCACTGTCCATGTTACTTGTGATGATGTTAAACAACACCGGTCCCAACACCGACCCCTGAGGAACGCCACTTGTCAATGGTCTCCACTCACACGTCGAGCCGTTGACCACCACTTTCTGAGTGTGACCATCCAGACAGTTCTCTATCCACTGAGCCGTCCATCCCTCAAACCAATGCTTTTCCAACTGAGAGACAAGGATGTCATGCGGGACAGTGTCGAATGCTTTGCACAAGTCCCTCTGCAGCTCGGGGGTTTGGCTTGCTCCCTTGCCAGTGAAGACTGCCACAAAGTAATTGTGCCTTCTCCATATCCTGAGAAACCAGCTCTCCCATTTCCTTCTGGAGAGGGCCCGCATTTTCTCTCATCTTCTTTTTGTCACCTGTGTACTTACAGAAGCCCTTCTCATTTTGTGTGGTAAGGCGATAAAGAAGAAAAGGTACTAGCTTGGCAGTCATTTCATTTAAACAGGATACTCTTTATTACCAAGAGTTTGTTTTCTCCCTTTATCACTGCATGTCTCATTAAAGGATATAAAAATTGTTGCTCCCTTTGAAGTTCTCCAGGCCAAACTGATTTGTTCTTTTTGACTGAGAGAGGCACTGTTAAAGGGAAGACTTCTTGTACATTTACCATGCTACTGAAAAATGGCTGATGTTCTGTGAAACCTGGGCCAGAATATTTAAGTTGATTTTAAATTTCAAAAACATGTGGCAGGGCTAAACAGTGAAGATGTGAATAACATGGGGTGAAGAAGGAGAAAAGATGTGTGCTTCCTATATCTATTCCTGTTTGCAGCTGTGTACGTGAAGTTGTATTAATTAAATGTTGTTGTAATTCTTGAGGGAGTCAAAGGTATGTAGGGAAAAAGCAGTGTTTGAGCAGTCCAAGCCAACAAGAACATAAAATTGCAAATGTAAGGTAGTCCAGGAAACTATACGATTGTATTTCTTAATTACAGTCTTGTTAAAAAATAGAATCATGTGTGATCCAGATTTCCACAAAGTATATTTAGGCATTGGAAACTATTAATGAGCAACTTAAGTGGTTTATTTTGTTTATTTTCTGTATATGCCTACTTTTAGAAAAACGGTTGGTTCTCTGGAGGGACAAATAAACCATTTTATCTTTCTCTGTGTTGGTTTGTACCCGTTGCTCTTTTGTGATATCTCTCCTTAGCCTTACAGAGATAATTAATTTAAAAAGAAGATAGGGCAAATGGGGATCTCATACAGTCAAAGAGTAGCTGCTTAAAATTAAGTACAGTGAATTCCTTAAGTACTGTGCTAAATTTCAGCCCTTGAAGCATCAGCACTGCCAGTTTGGCTGGAAGCATTCATTGTTCTTAATGTAAATCACAGCTCATTGAAATGTGTGGATGAGATTTGTGGCTGTTTTTCTTCATGAGATTGCTTGACTGCTTGCTCTTTCTTAAATCAGCTGTTAGGTAAGGTGTATGTACATACATGTACACACAGATATGTACACATGTATACACGTATACTTGGTAATATAAATTCTTAGGCAGATCTCTTTTTCTCCCAGTTAGAAGGGAAAACGTGGATAGTTGCCTTCCTTTTTCCTTAGCTTTAACCACTGACCTTTATTGCAGTCTGCAGGCAAGACTGAAAAATTGGCACAGACAGGTCGGATATCGCCTTTTCTTTTGTGGTCTGACAGAACTCCTAAATTGTTAGGAAATGAGACTTGACAGTTTGTGTTATTAATTGGAGAACAATCTAGCCATATTATGACTGACTTCAATCTAATGTCCCACATCAGTTGACTCTTGTCATCCTCCAAGGATGCATCACTTTTTCGTTTTTTTAACGCTTTCACTCAGGACTTCAGGAAATGTCATCATTTGAGGAGTATAGAAAGTAGAGCCAACAAGGCTTTAAAACAATTCTGTTGTCACGTGGTATGTAATTTATATAGTGAAGTAATACCAAAGACTGTGGTTAATGAAAATCAGTTTGTGGGCAGACCTGACTTGGCTGCACGGAATCTGCAATAACTTGCTATGTAACTGGGTTTTGTTCTGTTCAGCCTGTGTGTTTCATAGCTGTGACCGGTGCCACTTCTAGTTGTTGAAAAAGAGAAGTATTGTCTCCCATATTCATGCGTCAGATGTTTAGTTAAATACATTGCTCACATTTAATTCTCTGAACCTAATTATTTCCTAAATGCTACATTTATTTTGTTAGTGAAGCACAAGTATTTTTATGACAGTAATTCTGAAATGCATTTGGTAGAAGTATTGTCTCCCAAGCAGTGCATATTATCACCCTCAATAAATGGCTAGTTCTTATTACAGCTTCAGTAAGCAACAGCTGCATATCTAGATTGAAGTTGAGCTTTGAGTTTAAAATAAAAAATTGTCTTTTTTTTAATCACATATAAATAGAATTTTCCAGTACTGCAACTAAATATTACTTAGTTTGAGTTAAAATTTATTACAATAGCTCTGTCATGAAAATAGCTTCCTGACAGCTTTTTGTAAAAATTCAAATTAATGGAAGACTGAAAGTGAGATCTTAGAATTTTAATTTAGTTAAAAAGTAATTAGTTCACATTTGGCAATTTTCTAGTTCTCAAGAGTGGCGATTTGCTGTTAGATTTTAGACTCTCTTGAAAGAAAACTTCAGTAATGAACGGTGATACTCTGTAGAATTCTGCCAAGAACAGCTCTCTTTAAATTGTCAGGTTTTAATTTTTTTCTAAAAAGGAACTCAAGTTCTGTTCCTCACTAAAAGTCTCTTTCATAGTGCTGTAACTTTGATATAGTGGCATTAAGGCATCAGACAGTTCTTAGCAAAGAAGCTAGGGTAAATCAGAGCTGCTCATCTCTGCCTTTGACAGTGAAAACAGTTTAAGAGGCGAAGAGTGGTGACAAGTGAAGACACAGCAAGCCAGAAGAGCAGCATGTGCATGTTCTTCTCTGAACCCTTGATGCTGTGACTTTTTGTATGTGTGGGAGTATGGTGGCACTCTTAGTTCCCCATTTTCCTTCTGTCTGTGTGAGTACTGAGGTAAGAGAACAGTAAGTGGAAGGGAGCAGATGCTCTCCATGGATAGTAATTGATAGCCCGTTTCCAGCTGTCTCTTCCCACTCATCACTTCACTCCAGGTACCTAAGTGGTGTAGTAAAGTGTTCGTATTTATATTATCTGAGTTTGCTTTCCTGTTCCACTCTCAACCAGCACTGTGTGTTTCACCATGCACTCACTGGGTGCCACCTGTAGAAAGGCCTCTGTGGCATATGATCACCTGGTAGTCCATTTGGCTTGCTCTTTTGGACTTGATTTGGCTTGTACATTGCTGGCCATACAGTCCTGGCAGTGGAGGATACTGCCTGGATAGAATCACAGAATGGTTTGGGTTGGAAGGCACCTTAAAGATCATCGAGTTCCAACCCCAATGCCATCTTGACTTTATTCTTCTTACCAGGTGAGATATCTTAGCCATTTCTACTTCTTGGTGATGCTGTAAGATTAATTTCAGGCTATCTGTTCCTTCAGCAAAATATTTGCCCTCTACTTTGTCACTTTTGCAAGGTCAAACTTGGACCCACCTGAACTGTAGCCTTCCATTAGTCTTACATGAGTCTGAAATTTCCAGTCTTTACTATTTTCCTAAGAATATATAGACTTAATTGCAAGATAATAATAAAAAAGTTAAATACATGTTTTGGGCGAAAGAAGAATTAGGAATTTCAGATCCAGTGATGCCATCTTACTGATATGTCTCTGTTTTCAAAACCTCGCCTTTGAAAAAGGGTGGGCAACAGCGTAAGCAGCCACGGGGAAGTATTAGCTTAGTACTTGCCTTTCTGAGTTTTGCATGCTTAAGGTATGGTGCGGTTTAGGGTTTTCTTCTTGCCATGTGTGGTGTGTGTATCCAGCTCACGCACAGAAGCAGTGACAAGCTCTTCTACATTCAGCTGTAACTGAGGCTCAGGATGCTTGCTGTACTGATGAAGACT
Source organism: Eurypyga helias (assembly GCF_000690775.1). Lineage (NCBI taxonomy): Eukaryota > Metazoa > Chordata > Aves > Eurypygiformes > Eurypygidae > Eurypyga > Eurypyga helias. The sequence continues at coordinate 16,398 of NW_010257072.1, read as the reverse complement.
GCCAAGACAAGCAAGAGAGAAGTAGAGCTTAGTGTGAAAGCTGCATATACTTGAAGAAATGCACCTGAACATTAACAGATTAAAATTAAGACACGTGGATCAAAATGCTGAGTTCAGGACGTCATTAGTTACACTGTTTTTTGCTTCAGATTTGATAGAAGACGACGAATTAGGCGTATACAAGAAAATACTTCCTTTGGAGAATCTGGTTTTTTCTTCCTTTTGAAAATCTGTTAGCTTGTTTCCTCCAAACAGAGTTTAGTGCAGTTTACCCTCATTTAGATCAACCCATACAATTTTTGAATCCCAATCCAAAATGCTGGAAAAAAAAATGTGTTAGTGATAAGGGCATCCAAAACCCAATATTGTGCTTGATTAAAATAAAATTTGTTTTCAGTTTAAAAGCTCTTTTCAGTTAAACTCATGTTCATTTTGTATACAAAAAAATCATACAAAAAATACTAAATTCTTGTAAGATTTGGCCATCATACAAAACTAGTAAGTTCTTGAAATCTTCACTAGCGTTAGTTAATGTGATGTACTGATTCTTCTCTGTACTTTTGGAAATGTCGTACTAGAGACTCTTCCACAATCATTTAGTGACTGGGTTTTGCAGGAATGTGGTGACCAGGGAGTAAGTTTTTAGTCCAGAAAGTTGCACAGATTAACTTGCCATGCCTGTCATATTATGGACTGCTGGCCACTGTACACATACAGCAAACACAGTATTTGATAATGAGAATGCTAAGGCCATCAGGAGACAGAAAAATTTTCTTCATCCTGTCTCACGTTTATTCACATCCACAGCACATAACAAAAAACTATATCTGTATTTTCCTACTTTTCACTAGTGAAACGTGAAGCAAAAGTCTTCTAGAAAGTTGGCATGTTACTTTGAGGTTTTGTTTGTTTGTTTTCAATATTGGGACCAGCTACCCGTGAAGCTGCTGGGAGAAGTATGTCGCAATCAATTATGTTACTCGTAAAAGAGAAGAGTGGGGATATTTCTGATCTTTGTAAGATGAATCAAATGTTGAAAAAGCATGGTAGTGTGTGTGTTTAAAAAAAAAAAAAGGTTTTTGTATGCTGTTTTTATTAAAAATTGTTGATGAAACTGTCACGGGAGAAGACGCTTTAAAATTAGATTTCAAGCTAAAGAACCTATGGACAAATTCTGGAAAATGCATTACTTCACTGTTGCCAAATTTTAGTGAAGCTGGATCTCTATGTCAGCAGAGTATGTTGATTTTTTCCTCCCATTAAGCAGTTGTATCATTTTCTTACCAAGACCACACACAGTTCTTGGCACATTTCTCTGGAGCTTTGGCAGTTTGTCTGCACAATAACATTTAATTTCTAATTTACCTGCTTTGTTGCAGTGCACGTTATCTAGGGACTCGTAAAATAGAAAAGTTTGTTAATCTGTTACAAGGTTTTGAGTGACTCCTGCTCATTTTTGCCAAGCCCGCCTAGCCTTCTGCTTTTCTTTTTCTGTTTCTGCAGGCTGCCTTGTATCGCCTGAGTGGGGATTGGAATCCTTTGCATATCGATCCAAGTTTTGCTGCTCTTGGAGGTGAGCTTGAGTGATAACATTGTCTTAATTTTTGGACGAAGGATAATGTAAATGTATTTTTAATCTTTTTTTCATTTAGTCTGTACATCTTCAGCAAGCTGGAAGAGACAGTGCTTTTTGATAGCTGTTCTTATAGCCACCATTAGATGTCTTCAAAGTGCTGTGTGACACTTCACTTGGAAGCATGGCTTGTAGCTAGTAAAGCAGAATGATGCTTGGACTTTACCTTAAATGGAAACCTGCCTCCTACCCCATTTTTCTTTTCGAGTTTATTTGTTGCCATTGTCTTATCTTCACAGTCTCTGTTTCATAAGCAGAAATAAAAATTAACTATCAGCAGCTTCAGAAGAAATTCCATAAATTGTTTGATAGATAATCATAGAATCATAGAATGGTTTAGGTTGGAAGGGACCTTAAAGACCATCCAGTTCCAACCCCCCTGCCATGGGCAGGGACACCTTCCACTAGACCAGGTTGCTCCAAGCCTCATCCAGCCTGGCCTTGGACACTTCCAGGGATGGGGCATCCACAGCTATCTAAATCTATCTATTTATCCTTTCTGTCCAAATAATTTTGAGGTTATGTTGGTTTCAGTGGAATTTTTTGTGCTTCTGTATGGTCTTCTCAATCCTAATAAATCGCAGGAGGGTGGCAATGAGGGAGTTTATTTGCACTTCTTTCCTATGAAGTTGCTTGATGGCATCTCTTGCTAGTGTCAGTAGTTTGTTCATTTATGTAATGCTGCATGCCAGAGCAACAGACCATAGGCTACGTTAGCTGATTCTTGCAGAGGTCTAATTACTGAAAGACCTGTTTTCTTAAATTTCTGTTGTAAAGGTATTTCTTGGAGTTCTTTTCAAGTCTTGCTAGTAGCATAGTGTGGTTATTCCAGGCCAACGGGAATTTGATTTACTTTAGAAATTTTCCTGAATATGTGTGCTGTCATCATAAACTTTACATCAAAACAGTGATCTGTAATGAGTGGTCTGAAGTTTTCTGGTGACTCCTTTTTAATACAGAGCCATCATTGTATGGTGTTCTTATGAGTCTAAATATAGCTGAGCTTCCTTGTTCAGATCACGCTTAACGTACTTCCACAAATCATCTCCTTTCATAAGTACATACTAATTGTTTGGCTAACTCTGTTTTGTATAATTGTGTGCGAATTTGTGTTAATAAATAATGATAATCAAATACCAGAGTCCATAAAGAGATTTCCCTGGTTTATTAAACCATTCTGCATGTTTGTTCAGCTGATGATTTTGGATAAATGTTTAGATGGAATCATACAATTACTCTTGAAGATGCCGAAAGAGAAAAATACATGTTCATAATTGAAAGCCCAGTGTTTAAACTAATGATGATAAACCTATAAAAGCCTTAAAAACGAAGAGGAGTAGAAATCTTCTGCGTGCTCACACAAAGAGCACTGGCACGTAGACACAGTGAAAGATTAAATTAGGCAGTTAGTAAGAGGTGGTCTCATTGTCTGAACAGAAAACTGCCACGCTGGATTTTGGAACTGTGGCAGTCTCCTGCTCAAATACCCACACTCAGTGTAGGTTCAAGCAAAGAAGAAAATGATTGTAGAGATGTTCCACAAATATTTTTTCTAGTTATACAAAAGCAGTTTTTCTTTGGGCATATTCACACACCTTCTTGTCTTTAATCTCTGTAAATGTTCTCTCTGACTGGCTCTGACCAGCGTGCACTGGAAGCGAGTGTTCAGTGTAATGTGCTCAGGTTGCTCCAGGATTATTGTTAAACCTTCCCGTGGGAAGTGTTTCAGAGGAGATGTACTACGCAAAAACACCTGTTTATATTCTTGTGCCTTTATTCCTGCAGCTTGTGAGTATTTTCAAGATATTAGAAAGTGAAAGCAACATTTACTTTGTTTCCATTTTAGTCTAGATAAAAAGTAACTTGATTGCCTTATGGATTTTCCTTGAGTATACATTAGTTTCATAAAGAAAATACTGCAGGGAGTGGGACTGTGTGTATCTATCTTTTTCTGAGTTCTGGAAATAGTGGTGGATTTTTGTTCTTGCATGGTGAATTGAGCTAAGCTTTTAAAGTGCTAAATGTCACTAACAGTCTGTATGAGAGATCCTGAATACTGATACTGTTACAGTAATGCCGGTAATCTGTCATAAAACTGACTGCATGGTACCTTTGTGCTTTCAGAAGTGCTCCGTGCACAGTGTACAAAAAGAGAGTGCTGTTAAAGGTGTATATGCAGATATTCTACAGGAAAAAAATGGCAGGATGATCAGTGTCTAATACAGCGAGAAAACACTTGTGTTCTTTTTAGCCTGTCCTTCTGTCACATCTCCTCTCATACCCTAATGAGGCAAATTTTCTGTTTCTCACCCTTACTCTGCTAGTCTTGTCTTCCCTTGGATCCATGTCTTAGAATTTCCCTATTTCCCAGCATCGAGTCCTAGTGACCTTTTTGTCTCTGTCTTGAAGGTGGTTTCTTCTTCTACGTCTTCTGTTCCTCTGCAGGCTGGACTTCCTCCTCTGTCCTCTTTTTTGTTTGTTTGGTTTTCTTTTTCCTTTTTTCCCCGCTGTTGTCCCTTGGGACAACTTTTCATGCTGTGGAGATGCTACGAGGGGTTGTTCATTGCTCAGGAAAACCAGACTCTGGCAGCCGAGAGAGGCAGATGAGTTCCAGGCAAAGCAACCAGTTTCAGAGCCAGAGCCGGACAGACCTGTCTCGACTCCATGGGCTGTCGCAAGTGTGATCGGTGACTGTTCACACGCCCTGTCAGGTCAGGTCAGAGCAACCTGTTGAGGGAGCAGAACATACTCGGTAAAAGCATCATCTTTAAAACTTAACTGTTGCACTTTAGCGGGTTGCAGGTTGGTTTTCAAAGGTTTATTTTGTCAGACTTTGACAGGACTGGAGAAAGGTTCACCGCTAATGCAAGGATTATCCTCTGCCAAGGTTCAGCTTCTGCTCCAAAGCACAGAAGTGCAAGGAAACCTGACCAAAAATATCAGTATATACACTGTAAAATTCTTTTTCTCTTTTTTGTACAATGTGTTTTTATCTTTTCAGGGTTTTTTCTATTTCTAAATAAAGAAATGTTATTCCTGAATTGTGCACTGTATCTGAGGACTCTTGGCAACCGTGAATAGAAATGAAAAATGGGTGGCATCAAATAATCTTAGTATCACCACTTATTCATCACTGTAATACCTCTTATCCTTGACATGTATACTTCCATGTCACTGTGTTTTTGGTGTGCCTGTGCACGTATTATTAAAACAGCCAATCTCCTCATTTGTCATTTTATCAAGTCTACAGCCAGAGACTAATTCTACTTGTGAGTTGTATGTAGCATAGACAGTGTTGGGGTGGTGCCTCTCAGTGAGCGCTTCCCTTTGCCTCAAAGTGGAGGAAATAGTAAATGGTAGCAGACACTTTCTCTGTGAGATAAGTCATTTTAAAATGAAAACGGATTAAGAACATTATTGGATGATAATACTGTGAATAAAACACAGGTATTTGTAGAAGCGACAAGCAAATTCCTAATATTACAAATTTTAAAATGTTACTTTTTCAAAATAGGATTTAAGAAGCCTATTCTTCATGGACTATGCTCCTTTGGGTTTGCTGCTAGAAACGTTTTGAAGCAGTTTGCAAATAATGATGTGAACAGATTCAAGGCGATCAAGGTCTGTGTGTTCATTCTTTGCAGTTCATTTTCTTGATTTTTCTGGGTTTTTTTTTGGGGGGGGAGGGGAAGTTTAGGGTGGGAAAAGGTTTTTGCACTGTCCTAACTGCTACAATTGCTTTTACTTATTGCTGCGTGCACTTTAATGCTTCCATATAGTATGTTTACTTAAATATTTGGGCTTTCTGCATTGGTCGTTGAGTGATTTTTCTCTTTGCTTTTTCTCATGTCAGCAGAGCATGTGCTTGGAAGTTTTATCTGTACACACGCAGGTCTTTTCACACCCCTGCTTTCTCTTTTTTTTTCAGGTGCGCTTTGCGAAACCAGTCTTTCCAGGGCAAACTTTGCAAACAGAAATGTGGGAGGAAGGAAATAGAATCCATTTTCAGACCAAGGTCAGAACACACTCACCGTTGTGGGCTTTAGAGACAGATGTGTTCGTTAAAAGACTCGGGGTGTGAGGGGAAGCGAAAAATGTGAATCAGGCACGCCACTGAAGAAGATTTTGTAAAGAAATTAAGTGAACAGAATGAAATATTCTTACTTATTTTATGGTGTCACTAAGTTTCCAAGAAAACCACCATTATACTCGTAGGACTTAGTAGACTCTTTATATTAAATAATGTGGGAACTCATTTCATTGTATTGCATTTTCTGTGTTTGTCCACTGTGGAAGGGCAAAAAGCAGTCATTCTCAGGTCAGCATAGGTTGTACTTTTTTTCTGCAGTAATCACAACCTTGTCTATGCATCTTGTTTTAACATTTGTTTATCTTAAGCTGTCAGGAGTTGATTTACACAGGCAAACCTCTACAAATCTGGCTTGAATTGAGTTAAACTTAAGCTCTACCTACACAAAACAGCTTAAAAATGGAAGCTTCATAGCAGTTGGGTATAGTAACTACAATAAAATAGTAACTACAATAGCAGCATTGCTGTTAACATTTTTTGTGGGTATCCTGTAATCCTCTCCTACACTTGGTAGTATACTTAATGGAAGCTAAGGGTAAAATACTCCACGTAGAGGTGAAAAGTAAATTCTCATTGCTTCTGTTGTAGCATCCCATGACACTGTCTTAAACTGTGATTTGCTACTGTGATTTGTCAATATGCGTGCTTATGCAGATGCAATTTACATGGCTTTGGCTGGCCAAAATTTTGCAGTGCCATCTCTGTAAAAGACGTAGCCAGCTGTTGATCAGTGAGTACAGCCAGCAGAGATAGTTGCAGCTGCAGGGAGGATTGGGCAGACAAAATCAAACGAGGTGAGTCATCATAAGGACATAGGACTGCTGTTTCCAAAGGAATACAGCTTTGTGGAGTAAATGTTGACTGAAGGAGGTAAATTTTGTTTGCAGCCCTGATGAGCGTTAGCAGCTACAGAATTTCAGGACGAACATTGAGGCTACGATGTGCAACTCTCCATCTCTGGTTGCTGGTATTAAACAAGACTGTTCGGTGCATCATAGTAGCTTTGGAGATTACTGTATTGGAGGTGGCATATCTGTATTTAAGAGGCAGTACCATCCAGACCTGACAGAATTTCTAGACCAGGTGTTTACTTTTGAAGGTTTGCACATACAGTGTAAATGAACAGAATTCATTATATGCTTCCAGGTCCTTTGGAGTTTTGCAGAGTGTGATGTTTTGTTCTCTTTAAAGGCTGGATTTGTTATTATGCTTGGTTTAGTCATTGCTAATGTGTCGAGTCTGGGGGGATTTCGCTACAGTTTTGGTTTACTCATTCATTTATTTATTTTTACTCCAAGTGTGGAGTAGCTTATTTTGGAAAGAAATTGCAATGTTTAACAGGATTATAGGAAACTGCGTTGTTTCAACAGTTTGAAATTCTGCAGGATACTGTTTTTTATTGCATGCTGGGTTAGTCTAAAGTAAAGTCATTTTGGTCTTGTAATAAACTCTGGTTAAATCAAACTGGAAGTGGACATATAACTTTGATACACTGGTTTAGAACCATTTTCAGCATTGTCTGAAGTGCAGTGGTAGCAGGTGACAAGCTGTTAGGCATGATTTGAGTAATTGTTATTATGTAGTCTTCCTGTATTAATTTCACTTGGGCAATAAGCTGGTGATACTGGATATTCCTCTGCTTTGGCTATTTATCATCTAACTTTCTATATGGATTGTCAGTGAATCATTTTGCTATTTTCTGTTCGGTGTCGTAAGTCAGAATGGTTTGTCAGACCCCTTAGATAGACAGTACCAAAATGAAACCCATTTTCTTCTTTGACTTAATTATTTCAAAACACTAAACCAGAAGGAAAATCAGGTATTTTTCACCTTTCTTCTTGTAATCTTTCTGGTTTTACATTGCTTAAAAAATTGGTGCATGTCACAGTGTGGGGCACCTGGCGGTAGTGAAGCTGTCTGGTGAATTGTTGACAGCTGCGTATCCACCTTAAGGGAAAATATTTTAGAGCCATATCTTCCTCAGAACTATTTATGAAGTAACATTAACAGTAACTTATAATGCTGGAGGTAAATATTCAGGTAAATAAGATTTTTCTACCTTTTCATGAATAGAACAGCAATATATTTTGGTATAATTTCTCAAGAAGCAAGCAATTTTGTTTGAAGAGCTGTTTGCAGAGCATAGTAACTAACTAACTTGCCTCAGGACTACAGCACATTTATGGGGTGTGTTTTTTTCACTCTAGAACTTTTATATTTTCTCTTTTCTTCATCTTAGATTTTAAAATGTAAGGAAGAATCCTTGGTTGCCCTTCTTTTGTGTTGTGGATACGTTACCATGTTATTGTTATTTTTTCCCCCACCACAGATCAAAGAGACTGGAGAAATTGCTATTTCAGGGGGCTATGTGGATATAGTACCAGCCTTGGATAAGCCTGCTCGGGAACCTTTGAAGGTAAGGGGAAGCAACAGAAGTCTTAAGGTGCAAAGCAATGTAGTTAGGCTTTATTTTTGTGGAAAACATGTGAAAAGTACTTAGCTCACTTAACAGCCTTAATTGCTGTACTTAGTATATGAGTTCAGAGATGTGAACCCAGATGTTGTTTAAGATGCAGAGATTCATGAATCTGTTTAAGGAGTAAAATACAGACATTTTAGGATACACAAGATGGCTGATGAAATTGGGAGTGCTTGATGCCGATTGAACTGTTAGGGTAAGCATCGTGCCATATGTAACGAAACAAGTGAGGCATGAACCGGTGAGGGCTACAAGTTTTGAGCACTTGCATAATTCAAGATTGAAATTGGTCCCTATAATTTGGGGCTGCACCTGTAAAATGAGCATTTTAATCTGTAAATGTTGGTCAGACTCAGTGTAAGGTCTAAAAAAGAACAGCTTTGTTACTGAATCATGTTTGAAAGCAGGCTCTGATGGCTGTTTGTACTTGTGTGTACTTGTGTATCGTCTAACACACGATACGCACTTTATACAATATATATTTTTAAAAATCCTCTGCATGCATGCATTAAGCTTTGAGTACTGGACTTGCCACAAAAGACAGAATTGTACATGCAATACTGAGGATGTTCTGGGTTCTTAATGTGGTCTAAAAGACACAGGTGCACAGTGCATTGCCTTAGTGAACTGTTGTCTTTTTTCCACCATTGATTTCTGCCTTCAAAGGATGAAACTAATGCACTAAAGTTTATGAAGTACTGAGAGAGTGACAATAGAGTGATATATTCCTGGAACCTGTTTCTTTTGCTGGTTGTGTTTAGTCCTCTGACATTCTGAACTGTTGCCAAATCTGCAATTTGAGTTCAAACATACAAGCATTAAAACTTTTCTGTGAAATAATTACTTTTTTTTTTTTTTGAAAGGTTTTTTTTTTTTTTTTTTTAACATGGGCAGAACAGGTTTTTTTTCCTTTAAGTTTACTCTGAGAAATTACAGAATCACAGAATGCTGGGGGTTGGAAGGGCCCTTTGGAGATCATCTAGTCCAACCATCCCTACTAAAGCAAGTTCACCTACAGCAGGTTGAACAGGAAAGCAGCCAGGTCTGTTTTGAAACCTGCCCTTCAGATATTTGTAAGCATTGGTGAGGTGCCCTCTCAGTCTTCTCTTCTTCAGGCTAAACAGACCCAGGTCTCTCAGCCTTTCCTCATAGGAGAGGTGCTCCACTCCCTTGATCATCTCCCTAGCCCTTGGCTGGACTCTCTGTCTTTCTTGAACTGTGGAGCCCAGAAATGGACACAGTACTCCAGGTGTGGCCTCACCAGGGCAGAGTAGAGGGGAGGGAGGGTTACCTCCCGCGACCTGCTGGCCACACTCTTTTTCATGCACTCCAGGATACCATTGGCCACAGGGCACATTGCTGCCTGTGGTGAACTGATTGTCTCCCAGGACTCCCAGTTCCCTCACTGCAGAGCTGCTCTCCATCCTGTACCGCTGCCTGGGTTTATTCCTCCCCAGGTGCAGAACCCTACATTTGCCCTTGTTGAGCTTCATTAGGTTCCTGTTCATCCAACTCTCCAGCCTGTCCATGTCTCACTGAACGGCAGCACAGCCTTCTGGTGTATCAGCCACTCCTCCCAGATTGGTGTCATCAGCAAACTTTCTGAAGGGATGCTCTATCCCCTCATCCAGGTTGTTGATGAAGATGCTGAACAAGACTGGGCCCAGTACTGACCTACAAGGAACACCACCAGTCACAGGCCTCCAACTAGACCCCACACCTTGATCCCAACTCTCTGAGCTCTGCCTTTAAGCCAGTTCTTAATCCACCTCACCGTCCACTCACCTGTGCTTCCTGAGCTTAGCTATGAGGATGTTATAGGAGACAGTGTCCAAAGCCTTGCTGAGGCTGAGGTAGACAACATTTGCTCTCCCCCCTCAGCTCTCACCCTGCAGCTTGTGCCATCATAGAAGGCTATCAGATTGGTCAAGCATGATCTCCCCTTGGTGAATCCATGCTGACCACTCCCAACAACCTTCTCTTCCTTTACATGCTTAGACATGGCATCCAGGAGGAGCTGTTCCATAACCTTTCCAGGGATGGACATGAGGCTGACTGGCCTGTAGTTTTCAGGGTTTTCCTTCTTGCCCCTTTTGAAGACTGGCATGACATGAGCTTTCCTCCAGTCCTCAGGCACCTCTCCTGTGCTCCATGACCTTTCAGTGATGATGGAGTGTGGCTTCCCCATAACATCTGCCAGCTCCCTCAGCACTCGTGGGTGCATTCCATCAGGGCCCATGGATTTGTGTCAGGTTTGCCTAGATGATCTCTAACCTGATCCGTCTAGACCAAGGGAGGGTCTTCCTTTCTCCAGGCCTCTTTTCTTACCTCCAGGGTCTGGTATTCTTGAGGGCTGACCTGAGCAGTAATGACTGAAGCAATGAAAGCATTCAGAGTCCAACTTATCTGCATCCTCCGTCACCAGGGCACTACCTCATTCAGCAGCAGGCCCACATTTTCCCTAGTCTTTCTTTTGCTACTGATGTACTTGAAGAAGCCCCAATCTCCCTTGCCAGGTTTAATTCCAAATGGGCCTTCCTCATTCCATGGTGCCATTCACCATTTAGAAGCCTTTAGAGCCTTAATTATAAAAAAATATCTTGAACTGTAATGATAAATGACAAAAACTGCAAAAGCAGGAATTTAAATAATTCTCAGGGAAGAATCCATGAAGCATTTTCTGCTTGAATGTACTCTTTAATGCTGACAGTTGCCAGAGGTGATTATTTGTGGTGGATGAAATCTCAATTGCATTTCATAATTCTGCAGTAGAGACTTTCCTGGACACAGTGCTTGAACTAATAGACATATTTAGTACTTTTTAAACGGAGATTCAATTTTAAGTTCTTCATACTCACTCTTTTTTCCTAAGACTGCAGGGTTGCAGAGTGACCTTGTGTTTGAAGAAATTGGTCATCGCGTAAAAGAGATTGGAAATGAATTGGTAAAGAAAGTAAATGCCATATTCCAATGGGACATCACTAAAGATGGAAAAACAGCAATGCAGTGGAGTAAGTTGTAGCTTTTATATAATGCCCTGATGCCATTTTTTAATGCCATGAGATTCATTATGATCATTCTAATGAAACTGGTATTGTGGAAATAAGCGTAAGGTATAGATGAATATTCGCCAGGACCTAAAAAGGCTGAATATTCCCTGGGACCTAAAAATCTGAACGCATACTGAATGCACAAGTGACACGGAGGTGAAGTAAAGTTCCACAATGGCGGTTGCTAACCTTTCCAGGAACATGATTCTGTAACTTGCCTATTTAGATACAGGCATAGACAAACCATCCTGTACAACTTCAGTGCGTTTCTGTTAACATTTTCCATAACGGACCGCCACTGCACTTAGAAAACCAGGCAAATTAACCTACTAAGAGCTCTGTGTTACAGTCATTAGTGTGCTGGTGATGTATGCACTAACTCATCTAAAACAAATAAGTGTATGTATTTCTACTGCATTGTTCTTGTCTCTTCAGTGAAAATATACCCTAGTTTTTTTCCATTCAAGTTTTCTGAGATCAAGGTTTAATGAAGGTATAATGATCCTTACCCATCCTTTATGCATGGGACTGGGTTGATGAAGAGGGGCTAAAGCTAGTAGTAGCAGTGGGACAGAGGGAAGTGTTTCCTGGTAAAGTGGATCATACAGCTGTGTGAAATGGACTGATGGGGGCAAAGCTACTTCCTCAATAAACGTCTCAAATTCGCTTATGCTCAGTTTCTAAGGATGTGTGTTTTTTCAAAAATCAGTCAGTTTTAGTAATTGGATATACTTCATTGTCTTTGGAATTACTCTAGAGTTTTGCTGGGGTGTCCTAAATGGTCTGTTAGTAGAATGTAAAGTTTTTCCAAAGAGATTAACCACAGTTAGGTTGTAACTTCCAGGTCTGTGATTTTTTTTGTGGATAAATGCAAGTCTTCCTGCCAAGTCTGTCACTTAGACTGCTTCATTTTCATTGGTGTCAATGGTTGGATCCCGTCAGAACAGTTTTTGGGAAGATGCAGGTGAGGTGGGCAGCCCTTTGACAGGCTGAGGGGTGAGACCCCCATGCCGTTAGGTCAGATCAGGCCTGTGCTGTGCTATGTCCCATAGACTGTGACTTTCTTTTAACAGTTGTTAACTCTTTGCAGTGTCTGTTCTCAATAAATGTTTATTGTGTTTAAGAAACTGCTCTTCCTTTTACAGAGCAGTTTAGAAACCTACCATTTCACTTTTCTTAATGTTAACCGGCAGAGATTCTGAGTAGCAAGAATGCTGCTAAGTTTCAGGAAAAATACCATACATAGATTGATCAAGATGGTTCTGTTCTACCAGTATCGTCTTTTAAGAAATTTTTGAGGCATAAGGGGTGATTTCCACTTAGACAGCAGTTAATCAATATATTGAATATACTTGTGTAGATTATACAGGCGAATACCTTTACATCAGAATGAGAGGGGAGTAAATACTGCATAATTCAACTCAAAAGGTCTGTCTTAAAACTCATTACTGTTCTTAAAAATTCCTGTGGTCTGCAGTTTTCTACTTACACTTGGTAATTTAAATGATGAGCATGGTTAGAAAAAACCAAACACTTGAAGTGGATACTTGTGTTTCTTAGAGAATCACTCAGTGCGCTGCATCAGTCACATCTTTTATTTCACGTGTAGCTAAATGTAATACAAGTGATGGTCATGTTTATAGTAACCACCAGAAAACTATCTTCAGCATGATTTACGATTGTCTTTAATTTTGGGACTGCTCTGTTTGTCACCTAAGCTCAGCATTATGTATGTTCAAAGAATGGAGGGACAAACCAGTGGAAGAAAAATCTAATGAGGAGTGTTTAAAAATAAAATTTCTTCCTTAAATAAAATTAAGGAAGACCTTAATCTGCAAACTGCCGAACGCAGAACAGGCACTCTTAAAGATTCAGACCTGAGCAATGGCCTTACCTGCCTCATGAGACCAAGTGTTATTAGGGGGGCAATAGGTGGATGGTTTTGCCATTGTATCCAGAGGGAGTACTTCTGCTTTGAGTAAGTCAAGACCCAGCCTTTTCTGTTATTCAAACAAAGCTTGTCCTCTCTTCTGTTTCCTACTGAAGAAGTGGGAGGAAAGTAATGCCTTCTTCCAGTGCTCATTTCCCTGACTGAAAGGGATTAAATAGACGTAACTTTTTTCTTTTTTTAACGTTCCCTCTGCTTCTGTTGCAATTAACATTATCTGTACTTTTATATGAATTTGAAACTGATTAAAGGTCCCTGTGGGATGGAGGGTGGAGGAGGTAATCTAATAGTTTAAATGTTTCCTGTTGCTCTATTGGGAAGCTTAAATGAAACATTTCCAGAATCTTGGAAAAGTTAATGGAAATTTTTGTGTAGTGTGGTCAGTTCCTTCAAGTTCAGGTGTCAAAACAGTGTCTAGTGATTATGAATTACTGTACCCCCTATGGTGTAGTAAATATGTAAGGGTGAATGTAAATATCTAGGTGACGAGAAGGGTGTCTGCAGAAAATACTGCTTACTTTGCACATCAGGAATATTGGAATGCAACTACTCGCTTTGTATATCACTTTTTCAAAGGACTTTCTGTGCCATCTAATGGTTTTCTGAATATTTTTGTGTGTCTTTGAAATTTCAAGAAGCTGAAGGATGAA
>NW_010257072.1:0-2438 GCF_000690775.1 Eurypyga helias | reverse complement strand
AATAAAATCATTAAGATAGAATAATTAAAATTATTTCTATTAATAATTTAAGTATCTTTTAATATTAATTTTTAAAATAGTTATGTAAACTTACTGGCAGAGTGTTGGCAGTTGTGACAATTGTAGTGCCAACTCTCACAGTTGGTCCTTGCGTGGGATAACAGCATACTATTGTTGCTGTCAGTTTAACTCTAACGGTCAATTTCTGATGGCAAGGTATATATATCTGCATGATGAAATTTTTGTTTTGGGGATTTTTTTAAAACACTATTCTGGTAATTAAAAAAAAAAAAAAAAAGAAAACAACCACCAACATACAAAGCAAAAAAAGACCTTCCAGAGTCAAGTATTCAAGATTTGTAAGCATTTCTCAGCTTAATTATTTTTGCGTGTTCACATACATTATTCAAGAGCATGGAAGTATTCAAGAGCATTGTCGTGTACTGTCTCTTCAACCACATGCTAGCATAATTCATTGGCATGGTGAATGTGGAAGAAGAGGGTAGTTTGTGGCATTGCATTCAAAGGAAGACAGCTTTCTTGCAGTTAAGATATTGCTGACAACCTAGAAGGTTTCTGGCAGATCTTTATATGGTCATCACCAAGACTTTTGTAATGCACATGGACGTTGACAGCCAATTTAGAATATGACATTGACAATGCCGTTTACTGACCTGAATGCTTGACTTTCTCTGTTTTTAATGGAATGGAAGCTCCTGTACATAATTGGAAATGTTAACCTTTGAAAAATAAATTGTTTACTTCAAGAACTGAAGATGATAGGAAGATGTTACCTTTGCTATAGCTGGAATTTAATTATGTGTTGCTATTTTGACTGTTTTCAAACCTCCTTCAGGATTTAATGTTGGTCAACTCTGTCAGTAGATTTACACTTCTTTACACCACATTCATATTTGGCCCACTGATTATTAGTTGGTCTTCTGTGTACAATAGTTTTAAATCGGTTTCATAAATGTTATGCTAAAATAGGTTATAACAATTTTGAATTATCTTTCTTCTAAAAGTGAAATTGCTGTTTTGAGAGCTAGATCCCATTATGTACATAGCTACAGTAAAGCAAAGAGGAAAACAGGACTTTAAAATTAATTTAGAATTATGTTCCTGTGGATAAATACTGTATACTCCTTCAATGTCTGGTCAAAATTCTGGACATGTTATCAGTGAAACAAGTGAAATGTGAGGAGGTAGATTATTTGAGAGGGAGTTTTTTGTTTTGTTTTGGGTCTTGAGTTGATGCTAATCATTTCATTATCTGTCGTCTTCTTAGGTGTCTCTCTGTGGGCCTCCCAGGCCCTTACAAGCAGTGTTTGTCGTTCTCTTGAGCTACCTGCTAGTTCCCTTAGGAAATTTGTTATCTAGTTGTGCTGGATTGTCTATTAATTTTTTGACTTACCACTTTTGCACAGGTTCGTGCTGTTGAGCAGAGCAGCAAATGACAGACCTAGAAACAATCTGGGCCCCGCAGCTGACTGTTCTCTTGGTCAGTGATTGTAGCTCCAGCACCTTCAGCTAATGTCCTTGAGCCTTTTAAGATCTAGGAGGAGGCTGGGAGGGAAACAAGTGAGAGCAAGCAGCAGTATTAGGGTCAGCTGTGAAATTCGTTCTCATGTACGCAGTTGTTCTGGTGTTTTCCAAACTGTGAAGAACCAAAAGGACTTATAAAAATTACATTTATTTTCAGATTTTTTGTTTTAATTGCAGCTGTAATCTTTTGATCTCTATTCTCTGCAGTAAGCCAAGATTTTTGTTTATTTCTTTAAATGAAGTGGGATTTTGTGAATTGGATTTAGCTTTTGTTGTTACACAGGCAGTTCTTGATGGTAAGACTAGTGTCTCATCTTTGACTTCTCCAGGTGGCTCAACTACTTAAAGCATGCTATACACTTTCCTGCTTATTTATTACTGGACAACAATTGTCTTTTCTTCAGGGATTATTAAATATTTATCTTTTCTTTATTGTTAAACTACTTAATTTCAACTTCTCTTTCCACAGAGAAAAGACCTTGCCACTGAAATTTATTAGCTGATAGTTAATGCCTCTCTAGAACAGTACTCAGAAGAGCTGAACTGTCTGTTGCTTTTCGTGAAGGCAGAAGATACTTCTGTTCCTTTCCAGTTCTCAGAAGAATAAAACTTTGTTAGGAGAACTGGGGAGAAATGGTCACGTGAAGTTGATCGTGAGCATCTGACAAATTACGGCAAAACTGCTTAGTACTTAATGATGTTGATGTGACTTAAGGCAATGAAGAGTGGGTGACACTTTGTTGGCTCTGAGGATGAGTCTGGTATTGCAGTTATTTACCCTCTATAAAGCAGAATAAAACCCAAGCCAAATCAAACAAAAACTAGTGTGACCCCTTAATATTTATCTCCAAGACATGGTAAGACACTCTTTGAAGGCAGAGCAACACCTGTGC
>NW_010257071.1:7521-12816 GCF_000690775.1 Eurypyga helias | reverse complement strand
GTAGACTTTAATCCAAACAACTTGGGGTTATTTAAAAGATAAGATTGCCTAGAGAATACGCTTCTGGAGGAAACTAGTCTTGATATGCAGGGGTCAAGAGATCCTTTGTGTTCCACTTTTCCCTAAGCAGAGAGGATAAATACCATATAGGATTTGGTGAAGAAGTGACTTTTTTAGAGATGTTACTGCTTCTTTCTTGGATCAAGTAATCAGAGAAGCTGAATGAGGAAAATCAGCTGGTGAATTAGTTGTGAGTAGTTAATTAAACTTTGCACGTGATTTAGCTGTAGAAGAACCTATCTGTATGAGTAAACACACTACTTTTCTATTCAAACATACACCAAACACCCAGTATGGTAACTTTTATCTTAGGTATGGGAGTAACATTAAATGAAGAAAACCAATTAAAGGGACAGCTTGCATGGGCACAGAGGTTGTTTAAAGATGCTCGATTAGATGCCTGGAGTAAATGTAAATACCTTGTTTAAAAAAAATAGTTTGTCTAAAAGGGAAAAATAACCAACCAGGTAAGAGAGCAGCGAAAAATATGTAGTTAGGGGTGATAAAGATGAATTAAAACATAAATTAAATGTAAGAATGAAAAACAGTAGGGAAAAACCACCATAAATTCTGGTAGCTGAAATGTATAACCACATCAGATGGATCAGAAAAGATTTTGAGTCATGGCTTCCTGGAGGCCCTACAGCTGATGACGGAAACCCTCACAAAACCTGGAGAGGTGGAGAGCCTGCAAGATGCCTGCGGAGCTGGGGTGGAGGTGGAGGAAGGGGTGCGAGGGAGCATCACAGACAAGTGCAATGAATCCCTGCACGAGAACTCAGGCAGAGGTGGGACCCACACCAGGCTGAGTCCAACGAACCGTCCCACGCTGAGACCTCAGCAGAAACGTTTTTAAAGCAGATCAATAAAATTTACAGTTACAAATTGCCAGGCCTAGATGCTTTTGCCCTAAAGCTCTCTGAGGGTCTTAAGCATAAAACTGATGAACTATTCCTGGCAGCATGTAATGTTTAAATATATCTTGCTAGCAGAGGGGAAAGCGGAAAACAATGCCAATCTTTAAAAGCCCATAAGGAGCGGTGGCTGCGTTGCAGGAAGCTCTGCCTGACACAGAAACAGGACCTATGGAAAGAAAGGGATGAAAATAATCATGGATAGGGATGATACAGTGGGGAAGAGGTACCTTGAATCTTGCAGAAATCCCTTGTGCACTAGGAGTCTGCACAGAACTTTTTGGTTAGCCTCGTGCATTTTTTACTAAGGTTCTTCACCAAATGTTCTTACTGACTTGAAGTTTTAACTAGTTTTATTACTCTTCTATGACATAAAAGATGGGAAACAAAGGTGGGGATGAATTATCAGGTTTTAGTTATCCCAGGAGAAATTCTGCTGGGATCCTTTCTACTCAAGGTATCCATAAATGAACAGGAAAAAAAAAAAAAAAAAGACAAAAGATGAAACCAAGAAAATAACTGAACTGATGGTACAAAATTACTTTGTTCTGAAAAATCCAAAGCTGACTGCCAACACATACAGAAGGATCTGCAATCCTGGATGACTGTGCAATAAAATTGCAGATGAAATTCAGTGGCAATAATGCAAATCAATGCATAGAGGGGGGAAAATTGTTCTATTTCGGTGCATGGTAGGCTCTAAGTGTGTGATTACTATGTAAGGGAGAGATCATGAAGCCATTCTGGATTGTTCTCTGGATACTGTGTGGAGTTCGACAGCAAGAAAGGCAAGTAAAGCACTGGGGATTATAGGGGAGGCATAAAGAATGAGAAGGAAAACATTATTATGCAGTCGTAGAAATCGAGGTTTTAGGAAGCCATCCAGAAATCTTGGATACCATTTGTGTCTTTATCCTCCCCCAAAAAAGGTGTGGTAGTACTAGAAACACTCCCAGTCAGAAACCTGGAGTATTTATTTTATAAAGATGGTGCATGCAGCAAGTAAATATTTATGTTCTCAACATGTAAATCTTGAGACCTTGGTGAATAAAGATGTGCTAGAAATGTTGCCCAGAAAGTTTATGCATCAGAATTGACCAGCACTGAGATTAATAGTCAGTTGTCTAATAAGGTTGATGTTTCTTCCAGATAGAGTTCATGCATTTTTATCCAAATCATGTTTAACGGTTTGTGCGTTTTTATCCAAAATTTTATACCCAACAGGCATGAAGGATCTGCTGTGAGAGAGGTGATACATGAGAGAGAAATGGGGACATCTGACATAGCTGGCAGTACATGAAGGGTTAACATTTTGTTAAGGATGAAAGGAAATACTTGGTCTGAGAGATGTTATAGCCTACAGATTTTGGCATTTTTGCATTACTTTCTAATGGTCTAGCACTGTTTTCCTTGCTGTTTATTTCCACAAATGCTCTTTGAACTCCCACTATGTCAGGCACATGCCAAGTACTACAATGATACTGCTCCCCGGAGTGTCACTGTTGGAGGGTCTAATCCCCTGTGTGACATCACAGCAAATGTCAAACTACTTCACTAACATCCAAGGATGTTCCCAGTGCTTTATATTGTTGTGGGATTTCCAGACCTTTCAGCAGTGTTCTGCGCAAAAGTCTGACTTTTTTAGATGAAAATAAACCAGAAATACAAAACGAAGCAGAGTAGTCATTTTGCTATGCAATGGCGGATAAGCGAACTAAAATTAATCAAACTTAACTTTAATTAAAGTTTATATAAGCAAATAATGATCTAGGTTTAATTTATGTTGTTTAATACCATGGTTTGTTTTATTTAATTTTACTGATCTGCATGGTATGATTTATAAGGAATCCCCAGTTCTGGTATGGAATCTTATGATAGATTGCAGCTGGAACGCAAACTGGAAGTTAATAAAACATTAAATAATTGGAAACATTTTCCATTCCATAAAAATAGAATGGAGAAATGCTAAAGCATTCTCTAAACTGCCTCTTTCACCATGCTGTTACACAGTGTTAATACATTATTAGAGTAAATTGGTAGTTTTTCAAGTACTGTACTGAATAGCACCTATCTGTTACGAAGCAATAAATGAATTAAGGAAAACGAGATACAGAAGCAAAGAGTTTTCAAATGAACAATAAAAGGTCAGTTTATACTGCAGATAAAAGTAAAATAGACATGGTCTGTGGCATGTGGAAAAAATATAGACATGTAGAAATGTGAAGTGTCATTCCTTTACTAGGACTCTCGAACTGAAGCCCTGCTGACGCAGAAGAAAGAATTGCTATTCAGCATCCTCTGAGGGAGACTGGGCTGCTTAAAAGCCCCAGTGGAAATTGTCTTAAATCAGGTGGCCTTATAACTAGATAAATCAGGTATAGCAATTTTAACCTCAGCAGCTCAGCAGATCCTCATATCTAACCATTTACTTCCGTTCCACAGTTTAGGATGAGAGGATCTTAGGTGTATTTAAGGTCTTGCATACCTTTAAAGTGACAAGGTACCTGAAGTTTTCTAGACCCCACAGGTATTTCCATCATTCTGGTTCAGTTGCTGCTTATCAGGTATGCAGGAATTTGAGGGTCTGTTTTTCGAGTAGTATCTCTCTGAGATGTGACTTGCAGAGTCATGGAGAGATCAGGTTGGCTTGGAAGTGCAACATGGGTGAGAATTCAGTTTCTCATTAAGAAAACGGTTGTGTGAGTGGACATTTCTATCCAGTTGGAAATGTATATAAACTTAAAATATTTTGGGGTAAAAAGCGTATATGACATAAATTATTTCTTATTGCTACCAAAATAATGCAGAGGTGCCCGGTTTACCCTTTGCATGAATCCTAAGAAAGAAAGTTGAAAAATTACTGAAGATGAAAGACAAAAAGAAATCAACTAAAGAGCTTTATTTTTTACCTATGCTTAAAAACAACTAGCTGTTGAAAGGTGGTGTTCTTGAAACCAGATTCAAGATTTCCTGGTGCTCAGGAATATGTATCATAGAATCACAGAATGGTTTGGGTTGGAAGGGACCTTAAAGACCATCTAGTTCCAACCCCCCTGCCATGGGCAGGGACACCTTCCCCTAGAACAGGTTGCTCCAAGCCTCATCCAGCCTGGCCTTGAACACTTCCAGGGATGGGGCATCCACAGCTTCTCTGGGCAACCTGTGCCAGTGCCCCACCACCCTCTCCGGGAAGAACTTCCTGATATCTAATCTAACCCGCCCCACTTTCAATTTAAGCCCATTACCCCTTGTCCTGTCACTACAGACCCTTGTAAAAGTCCCTCCCAGCTTCCTTAATATCATTATTCACAGGTTCTTCAGACCCAAGCCAAACTGTGAGTACCATACAGCAGAAAGAGCTTCTGGCAGCAGACCATGGGGTAATCCTGGTCCAGGCAAAGTGTGCTTAGCTTTCTCTGGGAGCACTTGGGCCAACTCTGCAGTAGATTTACAGCTCCCACTGTGAGACAAACAGTATGTAGGATGCTTTCTGAAGCAGCAGCAGGCCTAAACTAACATGTCTCAACTGTCAGATTGCTTTGTTGGGGAGTTCGAAGGCATAGGAAATGTAGAGAATACATCACGTGTGTTCTTTGCCTGAGCTTCACAAAAAGGATCCAGCCTCCTTTTTGCTGAAAACACCCCTATGGTTGCATAATTAAAGTAGAGGACAAGCTAAAGCCTTAGAGAAAAAGCATCTTGGATATGTGTTCTCCTTCTGATTCGTACTCAAGGACGAGGCAGGATTGAAACCAGCATTAGAGTACAAAAACAGTCCTTTAGGTGAGTGGGTAACTTAAACTGCCTGCACAAAAGGGAAAAGATGCTGTAAAATTACTACCTTTAGATACATATTTATATATGTCAAGAAAGACAGAAATGCATTTCATGAGAGACACTTCAAGGAAAATGGCATTTGGTATTTTGGAGCCTGTAAGACAGAAACATGCCAGGTAGTTACTACTAGATACATGATAGCAAATCGAGGATTTTCTTTAATGGATCAAAAATGAAAAATATGTCTTAGATTAATAAATTTAAAAAAAAGTCATATGTAACAATGGGTGAACAGTTCTAGTTTCTTCATTGCTGTGCCGTAAGAGAATTCTACAGCTTCTTGCAGAAATTCAAGGCATGATTACAAAACTCTTGACTTTTGTCCTTTTCAGGGAAAGGCCTGACTGTAAAAACAGTGAACATCACCATGTTTTGTTGTTGGTTTCCTATCTAATGACAGTTTGATGGCTGAGATTAGGCTGTCTGAAGATATCACCCAGCTCAAGATCTCTACAAATCATTGAAAATTGCCTTCCCCCCCCCC
>NW_010257071.1:5589-7427 GCF_000690775.1 Eurypyga helias | reverse complement strand
TTTGTGCTTCAAAAATCCCCTCCTATTTTACGAAGTAGCTAGGGAAGCTCCATGAGCCTGCTTGCTGTGTGCTCAACTAAGGAACCTCCATGTAAATTAAACATTATGTTCTGTAAATGTAGCTTAAGGGTGTGAGCAAGGGATAAATCTGAAATTGGATAACAAAATTACAAAGTGAGAGCATGAGGCAATTAAATGGCAAAAAGACAACATGGATACAATAAATTGTTCAAAACTCTGGTTTTCTGTATAGACCCATCCTCAGAGATCTGTATCTCAACCTGAATCTAACACAAGTAACAAAAACCATACCCCAGTAAGTAAGATTTTAATTTTTTACAGGTTTTAAGTACACTTAAAAAATCTTTGTAAGAATAAAGTCTGTTTGTGTGTGGAAAACCATATTCTGTCCTCAGCAGTATGTGTCTGACCCCTGCTGCATCCAGTTCTTGCACATTTTTCCATCTGCGCCCTTAGGGAGACTTCTAGTGCAGCAACTGCAAACACTTGTGAATTAGCAATATTTTCTTTATTCTCCTGCTCATTTAAAATATTCTCTCAAGCAGTTAATAATGTTTATTTTTTTGTTTTGTTTTGATGATTAAAGTTTATAACATTTGAATACTTTAGAGAATGGGTAAAGCTGTTTTCTCAGTGCAGTGAAGAATGGAAATGTAATAGCATAAATTAAATGAGATGTGGAAAGTGTATCTTTTGTTTTGTGAATCTGTTCATTTGCAATGGCTGAATTAGTTCATTTTGCATGCTGATAGAACATCTGATTCAATCTTGGAAACCACGTACAGTACATCTTTTTTTCTTTATAAAGTTGTCTCTTGCGGTACACACTGTTAGTTTGAGTGGAAGATGGTATTTTCAAAGGGAAGGGTCCATGTACAGATTCTGATTTGACTTTGCCTTGAATTATATATTTGTATACATCTGTCTGTGGAATTACTTTGGATATTTATTGTAATTTATGAAGTCAGAATGCAGTGAATGCTGATTTGATAGAAGCTTGTGAATACCTTAACCTCACTGATTCTTACCTATGTAAGTACTGCAGGTCACCACCTTATGACTATATTCCTACCCAGTATCCTCTACAAATATGCCTCTTCACATTACGCTTAATTCTGATCAAGTCAATCGTTACCAAGGCATACCATATTCTAGTTCTGGATGTTTGCAGGGTCTCTGAGAATTGAGATGTGTGAAACATTCTTACATATTAAAAAATGAAATTACTTCATTAAACAAATTATGTATTTGACCTATTTGTGTTATTATCTTAGGCTTTTTATATCTCTATAAATCTGTATCATCTATCCATATCTCCTATATAAAATACAGAGGTTAGAAGTAATATTTATACGTACTGTATAGTTATGAATATATTTATATATAGGGTATATAGAATATAGATTTTTACACATATATATTTTTGAGTTCTTTGGTCTCGTTGGTGGAGTTATCTGTGTTCAGTGTGGACAACTGTAGTTGAGGCTGTAGCAAAGAAAGCATTTTATCATTTTCCCGAGGTCCTTAGCCTTTGTTTTCTATGTTATTTGTCTTGCGAAGCTGGGAACTGTGTCATCCTTCTGACCTGGTGACACAAGATTTATTGACAGTCTACCCAAAGGAAAGGGTGATGGATAACAAGAATAGAAGGAGGAGAAATACTGATGGATGGCTTGGATCTCAAAAGTCTGTGATCAGTCCAGCAATCCTCTTTGTCCATTATTCGCATTATTCAGAAATCACATTAGTCCTTCCCTTTTCTCATAACTCATAAATCAGATGCACTGGGACAAATGTGCATCCAGGGAGTGTGCTGC
>NW_010257071.1:0-5569 GCF_000690775.1 Eurypyga helias | reverse complement strand
AGCAGCGCCGGGATTACGTCAGGGAGCGAAAAAGGTGTCATTTTCAGGTTTTGATCTCCAGCCTCATACATTCCATGATGTGCTTTCATAGTGTTCTTAAGCATTTTACAGAGGCATTGAAGACAAATTATATGAACCACAATTCTTTCTCTAGGTGGCTTCTGATGGAGATATGTGCCAGTTCTTGGGCAAATTATTGGCCTAGATTTTATTTAACAGACTTGTCTCCTTGTTCCCTTCATGTTCCATGATGTCCTTTGATCGATTAATCCTAGAAGAACATGAATACTTATGAGATGTGGGTTTTTGGGTGTTGTTGTGGGGTTTGGTTTGGTTCGGTTTTTTTGTGGAATTTAATTCTAATTTACCATCTTAAATATTTAAGGAAACCACTCAATAATTTAAAGAAAGCAGCCTGAGAAATGGAACAAACATCTGATTTCTGTCTTTCTGAGGAATCTCTCCCCACCAGCATGCGCAGCCTCTCGCTTTTTATTCGTGTTTCCCACTGACTCTGGAATTACATTTGTACGTGTGGCAATACCTGGAACTCATCCATAGAGATGGCCCCAGCGGCTGGTCATGTAGGGCATTGGGAGGTCTGGGACTGGGAGTGGAGGACCGTCTCTGGCTGCTCAAGGGACTTCTAAATTGGCTGATGAGGCTCTGGGAGCAAGACCGAGGCATGGGGTGCAGGTTCTCTATTTTGGTTCAGTGTTAGGTTTTGCTGGGTAGTTTTCTTTCAGCTTCTTATAGATCCACAGGCACGAAAAAGTTTTTTCATCAGTATTCTGGCAAATCTGCTGCTTTATTTGCTGCATTGAGGTTTGTCTAAGAAGAAATTTCAGGAATTGGCACATTTTAATGCAGCTGACAGATTTGCCATTTATCACTAAAATTTGGATGTGCTGTAGTTTGCTTTGTGTAAACACTGGTGCGTGCTTTCCTTTTTTTTTTTTTTTTTTAAATCATCAGAGATTTCTGGAAACTTCTTAATCTTTAATTTATCCTAGAAGACCTTACGGAGTTATGTTGTTTAAGGCCTGATATGTAGTGGGATATGTATTTTTTAAAATATTCCTAAATCATTAGCTCACAGAGCAGAGGAAAAAGAAGATTCTCACACAAGTAAGAAAAGCATTCATAAAATCTCTCCTTTCTTCTTGGTGTTTGCTGTAAGTTTTATAGCTATGCATATTTGGCAGCATTGTCTGTAATTCAGCTGTTGGTGACTCCCAACTGATGGGGACTGTGTGAGTGAATAAGATACAGCAATAATTGCCCCAGAGGAATATAAAGTCCCTGTTTCTTAGGGGACTACTACTACTCTAGTGTAGATCATAGTTTTTTAACTGGTTTTCTTTCCCCTCCCTGAGTGGATAATGGAAATAAAAGAAAATCCAGGTATAGTGCTCAGCTGTGAAATGAGTTTTTATTCCCTGACTAGAGGAATGTGAAAACGTACCAGGTGAGGGGACTTGGCCAAGCACAGAAGTGGAAGGCCTTGTTGTTCGTAAGATCACACTGGTGGCCTGCGAGGCACCTCAGGCTTGTGTTGGTTTTGTCCAAGATAGTTAATTTTCTCCATAACAGCTAGAATGAGGTCATGATTTGGATTTGTGATGAGAAGAATGTTGGTAACACACTGATGTTTTTAGTTGTTGCCAAGAAATGTTTACATTAAGCCAAGGACTTTTTCAGTTTCTCATACTGTAGTATGACCTGCTTCTCTACAAGAAGCTGTGAGGAGATGCAGCTAGGACAGCTGTCCCAAACTGACTGTGAAGGGATATCTTATGCCATAAATCATCATGCTCAGTTGGGGGGAGCTGGCCATGGGGCTTGCACTCTCTTGCTGCTCAGGGACTGCCTGGGTATCAGTCAGCAGGTGGTGAGTGGTTGTATAATTTTTTTTTTTCCATTGTTGTTTTGCTTTTCATTACATATTATTATCATTAGTAGTAGTAATAGTATTTTTATTACATATTATTGGTAGTATTATTAGTATTGTTAATGTTATTTAACATCATTATTTTTTCACTTATTTTTAATTATAGAACTGTTTTTATCTCAACCTGTGAGTTTTCTTACCTTCTTCTTGCAATTCTCTCCCCATTCCACTGGGGGAGAGGGGAGGTGAGTGAACGGCTGTGTGGTGCTTGGTTGCTGGCTGGGAATATATATCAGTGAGCTATAGCAGAAACCCTGGAAACCCCTGAGTCTGGGTAGATCCAGGCTTGACAATGATGGTGAAGAGCTGTAAGGCTACTAGTACTGTGTATGTGAACACCAGGAGCTGGGGGGACATGACAGCCCAGCTCTGCTGGTCTTGCTGACAGCATACACCTACCCTTCCTCTGCCCACTGTGTCTAAAAGCGATGCTTTCACAAATTCATGCATCAGGCCCAGGGGACCAGTACAGCCTAGTTATGGGGTCCAGTGTCAGGTGGAGTGTTGGCATATGTGGCTGCTTCTGTCGAGGCAAATCTCCTCTTGTGTAGTGAAGTGACCATAACATTTTCCAAGCTGAGGAGGATCAGGTGGAGGATCTGCTCAGTGAAGTACACCTATAGTAGTCTAAAAGCCAACCATCAGTGCTCACTGACCAGCATGATTGACATAATGCATGTAACTGAGGTGTGCTGGGCCTTTCTGGTGTGTGTGAGCATATGAGGGGATGTTTGAGGTGGAAGGAATTCACCTGGTCACAGTGGAGAGGGTCCCACTTACTGCTCTGTGCTGCTCACCCTTGGTGGGGGACACAAGGTCCTGGGGAGATGCCTTGTGCTCTTGCCTTCCTGAGCTGTGTGGTGAGCCTACAGGGACTCATTAGTGGTGTTTGTACAGAACATCAGGCTCTTCGCTCAAAACCAAATATAGTGTTTGTGCATACATTAAAGAGATAAAACTTACCTTTATTGAAATTCATTTATGCCATAAATGTGGGCACATCCGTTGCCTGGGCATGGTTCAGATCTGTAGAAGCATAAGACAACTTAAAATCTTACTTTGGCAGAAGGCACCCAGCAAAATCAGGCTGGAAGGGAACGCGCCGAGGCAGGGGTAGGGAGTATGCAAGTCAGAGCTCCTTCTTTGACTGAAAACCTCAGATTCTTAGCTCAGAAATTCCCTGTGCACCTCCTCACTGACCTTCCTAACAAGTGACAGAGGGTGCTCTACGCAGACCTGCTATTTTCTCCAACACAAGCAATACGAAGTGAATGCAATCCTTTCCCCATGTCTTTCACCAGAGCATCCTGCCTCTGCACCCAAGCCTGTCCTTGCACTCAGTATCCCAAATGCTCATGGTTGCAACCTACTTGCTGATGGGGGTACAAGCTCAAGCACTCCTGATGTAGCATAGCTGGTCTGAGAGCTATCATACTGCCAGGGAAGTTCCAGGGTCATTATTGTGATTCTTAATATTGTTTACAATAAGTCTCAATGACAAAAATAAGTGCCATCACTAGTACCCAGATGCTTCTGTAATAGGATCCTAATGTATTCTTTGTGGGTATAGTGGTACTCTCTCTGTGACCAAGGCCACTTGCAATTCTCTTCCTGAAATGTCCCTCAACAGCCTGTTTGCCTGAATGGAATCAGCCACCCTGCACCTGTGAGGCTCATTTGCTCTCCTGTCACAAAAGTAATGCTTGATGGTGGTACTGCATGACAGCCCATTACATTCTTCCCTTGGGATAATGATGAGCCATGTTCATTTGTGGGTAACATTCAGCCACATCGAGTGAAGTAGCAGGAGAGATGAAAAATGCTTCTTTTAATTCTTTCCCTTCTTCAGCCACCCTTCCTTGTCTGCAGCACTCATCCTCCTCTCTGGGAAAAAGGACTAATTCAAAGGTGGTTGCGTGCGAAGGGCAGGCTGGAAGATGTGGTGAGGCCAGTGTGGCTGTCTCTGTTCATGACAAAGACAGCTGGACCAAAGGAGAACAGCAGAAACCCGTGCTCAAGTGTAAAAGAAGTTTTTCACAGTGCTTATTAAGGCTGCACGATAGAAATGTGATAGGAAAGGCAGAATGTGCTGGAGAGATGCAGCCTTTCTCCTAAGCCTGTGTGAAGCCTTTGCTGAATCTGGGGAGTGATTAGAGAATTCCAAGTACCACCCATCACATGAGAGCAGGAGCACAGGGCTCTGCTGTGCAAAGTGTTCCGGATGGTAGCTGAGAATAGGCTGAGGTTTCTGTGACGTGAGATGGATACACAGGAATTCAGACTTTACTGGTATACAGCTCTTCCCCCCTCTTTTCATCATTCCACCTTATGCTTTCTGTGTTTGGATTGAAATTCTCTCTCTTTCTCTTTTTCTCCTTTTGTTTTTTAAAAAATCCAAGGCAAATAAGTTATGCAACGGTGAAAATACATCTACGTTAACAAGCTGATATCCTCTCCTGCTGTCTGCGTTACACTGTGCTTGGGGGTGTAGGGTGAGCGCTATTGTTGCTCGGTTCACTGCAAGCCCTTCTGAAATTGAAAGTCATGTTGAGGGTTGAACTTTGGCAACTATTTTTTTTTTCCTCCCTTTTATTTTTTCTGATTCAAAATGAACCACCTTCTGCCACTGTGTCATTTATGACAATGGCACAGGATCCCAGAAAATCTCTTTCTGCTATAAAATGGACCCAAGAAATTTATTAGGAAATAATGTCAGTAGCTGAAAACTTTCTTAGCCAACCTCCTTAAATCCCCAGTGCCTTAGATGACACTCAGATCCTAAGACATGTCAAACACTAATATAGCCTTTGAAGTACACTTACTGATGGTAAGCCAACCATTAACCTCAATGTCACTTCTGAAAGTTGTTTTTTTCTTTCAATTGATCTACTAATGGCAAAAATATGTTAACTGCATAATGTGGAGGAGATTTTTTTGGGGTATTTTTCATCCCAAGGGCTGAACACAAGAACAGGTTGCCAGTAAGCTGATAGAGTCTCCATCTCTGGAGATCATAGAATCACAGCATGGTTTGGGTTGGAAGAGTCCTTAAAGACCATCTAGTTCCAAGCCCCCTGCCATGGGCAGGGACACCTTCCACTAGACCAGGTTGCTCAAAGCCTCATCCAGCCTGGCCTTGAACACTTCCAGGGATGGGGCATCCACAGCTTCTCTGGGCAACCTGTGCCAGTGCCTCACCACCCTCTCCGGGAAGAAGAGATGTTTAAGGCTTGACTGGAGAAGGCCCTGAGCAAGGTGGTCGCTGGTCCTGCTTCAGGCAGGATGACAACCTCCAGGTGTCGCTTCTAGCCAACAATATTCTGTGGTTCTGTCAGATCTAAGAGATAGGTATAAGGTTCTGCTTTCAGCAGGCATAGAGTTAATTTTCTTCGGAATAGATGTTATAGTGCTGTGATTTGGATTTAGTATGAGAATAATGTTGATAAGACACTGATGTTTTCAGTTACAGCTAGGTAGTTGTAGTGCTTATACTAAGTCAAGGACTTTTCAGCTTCCCATGCTCTGTCTGTGAGGAGGCGCACAGGAAGCTGGGAGGGAGCACAGCCAGGACAGCTGACCCAAACTGGCTTTTAGGACATTCCATACCATATGATGTCA
>NW_010257070.1:22421-27807 GCF_000690775.1 Eurypyga helias | reverse complement strand
TGCAGCAGAGTCTGAGCGAACCCCACGAGCCACAGCACGACTGGAAAAGCCAACCTGCCCCCTCAACTCGTGAACGAGCAAGCAAAGGAATTAGCAAAAGCAGCTGACAAAGGAGTTAGCAAAGGAGTTTAGGAGATAACAGAAAAGTTAAGGAGCCAGCCAAAGAATTATGGCACCTGAGCCCACTCCCCGCACAGGGAGTTCCGAGCATAACGTACTATGGAATGAAATAGCATAGCATTTGAGGATTTACAATCAAATCACATCCTTTACTCTTATTTGCAATAATTGTCACCTACTTGCAACTCTACTTTCCTCTGGCAGAGGAACTATGATGCTACTCAAACTCCATATGTAACACTGACTCCTGGGAACCACAGCTTTAATTCCAGGCATTTACTGGATTTAGGAAGAAACTATTTTATTTAGCCCTCTAACACTGATCTTAACCCTTACACTTTCCCCAGCATAGTGTCCCAGTCATCTTACAAACCACCTATTCCACCCTGAGCTGCAGAAGCATGAACTTTCACCCTAAGTTTGTGGGCCACTCAGGATGGATCCATGAATCACTTCAGTGTGTTCTCTACCTCCCACAACCTTATCAGAAAACTAATCTGCAGCTTTCCTTGTCGGAGTGAACTAAATATTAGAAAAACATTGAGTTTATAGGATAGAATGCTGGGGAAAGGCTGGTGCCTCTGACTCATATTTCTATTTCTCCTAACCTACATTTCTATTTCCAGATGTTTGTTTGAAAAATTAAGTTAGTGCTCTTCAAAATGTGACAGACTGACTGTAAAGAAGTGAAATTCTGCCAAGAGAAGGCTCACCTGTCAATGCTCATCATCACAAAGTCAGAGAACATATATCCATGCTGTTGATTAATTGAAGTGCAAAATCTCAAGGGTAAAGTATTTCAGCTCCCCACACCCCCAAACCCCTACCAATCCCTTCAGACAATGGGTTGAGGTTTTTTTTCAGGAAATCCTCACAATGTTCAGGTTGATATTTTCACATCAGGATCTAGACTTGCACTCCTACCTTAAAACTGCCCAAATAGTTCAGCCATAGCTGTCTGACACCTTGTGGAGGGTGTTGGTTTATCAGCACTTGAATGCAATACAAGCCTCTTGCTAGAAATTAAGTATTGGAGCCATCCTTCTGTTGCTTTGAATCAAGAGGATCAATCTGAACTACATGATCACATTCCAGCCTTTGGGGGAACATCTTGCAGGATCTTGTTAATAAGCAGACAACTTGCATAAGAGTCATCATCATACAAATCAAATTTTGAGTAGGATTTTTCCCTCGTATAATGACAGTGACAACTTCCTCTCTTTTTTAATTATCCACCAGTCAGTCAAGTCCAGAAACAGAGTCATATTTCAGCAAGAACAACTTGTTCTGTGAGCACAAAATCTTTCATGATCTTTCCAAACCTTTGCATGGAATATCCTGTGGAATACAGATGTTGTTGCGAGAGCCCATTTTTCCACCTTTGTTGACATTAGACTGGGACGGAATTTTTACGAAGTCAAAACCTGCTAACTATACCAATACATATATTTGTGCTTCTTTCCTTAAGGACACAATATTCCAGTGAATAATCTCAAACTTTAAAACAAAGCTTGATGCGGATGGAGCATCCACTGCATCACTGTGGGTCATAATGCAGATTCTTAGATGAACATTTACTAACATTTACTGCTCCTAGACTATAAACGGAGTTCTCTGGTCCTCATTATTCCAAACTCACGTCATGTGCCAGGAATGCAGTTGTCTTCAAACAAACAAAATCCCACAACACCAAAACCACCTCTAAATCCTCAGGTGGCCAAACAAGGGTCCTAAACATTTATTAAAATAAAAGCACATCTTACGCCACCTCTTATCTACCTACAGGATTTTTAATAAGTAGACAGTGTAGCTCAGTACATATCTAATACAAAGTCTTAATGTCAGAAGAATATTTTCAGCCTGTAAGAATGTCTGTTCCCAATTTACCCTGATGAATTTCCAATTCCCTACGTTGGAGCAAATATCTGCAAAACACCCTTAATTTATTACTAAAAAGAGACGCAGGATCAATTCACCTATACACCAGCCATATGTAATGTTATGGTACACCTTTCAAGTTTAATGTCATCCAGTAACGAAGGAAATAAAGATTTCAGTAAAAAAACCCATTGATTTTCTTAAAGGAAAAAAAGTCTTCACATAAAACATTGGAAGACGGAACAATATTCTGTTTAATAAACACTCAGCTAATCAGTTTAAGCCAAAGTTATGTATTTTTCCAGCTGCATCCCATAGGAAGAGGCTTGAACAGGTGCTTTTGGTTTGTGCTTACCATAAGGAGTATGGGAATAATTCACTGGCTTTCATTTTCAGCCACTGACCCCTGTTGCACACCAAAGGAATACATTCTATAAAACAGGTTACAGAGCAGTCAAGGAAATAAAAACCAGTGACAGTCCATACAGGCAAAAACCAAACTAGCTCCTGTAACAAGTGCTAAATAGTGTAGGTTTGTGCTTACCATAAGGAGTATGGGAATAATTCACTGGCTTTCATTTTCAGCTACTAACCCCTGTTGCACACAAAAGGAATACATTCTATCAAACAGGTTACAGAGCAGTCAAGGAAATAAACAGTGACAGTCCATACAGGCAGAAAACAAACTAGCTCCTGTAACAAGTGCTGAATAGTGTATATCCCTAAACTGGAAGAAAAGGGTTTCTCTATGAGGACCTTGCAAGAAGAGGTAGAAGAAAACATCTGAGACACAAGAAATTATGCTGACCTTGCAAAATTTCATCACATTGGACTGAAGTTGCATAGAAAGTTGAAAAGATTGCAGCCTCGGTCATACCATCTGGTCTTTGGTCATACCGTCTCATACCTCGGTCATACCATCTCCAAATTTAACTTAAACATGCAGTTCAGAGATCATCTTGGCATAACAGCAGGATGGTATGTCGAGAAGTGCTCCCATCTACTCTACACTTAGACACTGACATTAGTTTCTTATGCAAGTATGATCACACCAAGGTCAGATGGGTGATTTTTTTAAAGTGTTACACATGGAAGCGAGAAGGTGCACTTGCATATATATATATGTTTACACTCTGGTGTATATTAACTCCTGCAGAGATACCAGCTATTACTCTTATGGATGGAAGAGAGTCCCAATAACCAACAATTAGCAGTGTCATATGAAGAGGTAGGTAAGTTCAATCACTATTTGAATCTACTCTTTTCTGTCAATCACCAAGCCATTCAATAAATGTAGAGTCAACTGGTCAATTCAGCTTAGCAGAGGAAGCACTCTAAAGGCCTTTCCATTCTTCCATTCTAGTTCAGTTTCCTACATGAGGTCCAGCATTGTCTCTGTATTAAAAGAGTTCATCCTCCACCCACAAGGTCAGCAACCCAGATGCTGCCTGGTGATACCAACAGGGGACTAAGAAGTGACAACATGACCTACCAGGTTATATTTCAGCATTAAGAATAATGAAAGACATTTCCACACATATCACGATGATAAGCATGTCTACGGGTAGGGGTGAGAAAGAGCTGTTCTGTACTGCCAAATACCTTCATTAGGAGGGTGGATCTCATTGTCAGCTCCTTCCCAAAGGAGCTTTGAATGATTTGAGGAGCTAGCACAGAGATCAACATGCAGACCCTTCCTAATTCTTCCAGTGAGCCATTCTGATGCTGGGAAGTCACTTTTGCCCCAAGGAACAAGCAGAAAGATTTGTGTAGGGTGCCTGAGGAAGACCACTGAAGTCAGAAGACCTGCAACAGTTATTAGCAATTGGGATACTCTGTGTTCCTTTCCCCACCTCCACTGAGAGATCTTCCCAGTTTTCTGAGTCTACCTTTTTTCTTTTTAAGCATGGATTTTCTGGTAGGAAAGGCAGCAAGGATGAACATCTCAGCTGAAGGCAAGTGGAAGACCTGACTAAACAGTCTGTGGAAGCAGAGAAAGTAGCACTTCATGAGACGAAAGGAGACAACAATTTGCACCCTTGTCATATTGCCCACACCAGGTTTCCCTTTAATTGAGGTGAAGGCCAGCTCTACAATTCTAATTGTGCTGTAATTGTCCGCTGTGTACATTGAACATCTGCCTGTGCCATAACAATCGATAACAGTTAAGAACTTTTTCCCCTTCAGGAGGGCAGTTCTGTTTCTTTTCAGCTTGTGTCACAGTTCATATTATCTTTGTTGACATCTCAGTTTGCAAGGGAGTCTTTCCTCAGTATTATGTTAATTATTTTAGAAGGTAAATATACAGTGCTAATCCTGAAAAGACAGGCAAATGAAACAGCACTGTGTACCTGGCTAGAGCCCTGAACCTGAAATGACAGAGCTATTTTGGCTGAGTTCAATGGCACTGATCTCTCTCTTTCCATAAAATTGTGCAACCATAAATCAAACCACTGGTTCCCTTATTCTGGTGTCCAGCAAACAAAACTGGACATTATATCCTGGAACCTGAATCCTTGATATATGGGGACAGCTGTACTAAATATTTGGTTGCTGGTACACCATCTGCAAGATGTGTCACTATAAATTGATTTATGAGGAATGGAAGGTAAAATTCTCTAGAGAGAGAGTAAGTTAGACCCACAATTTGAGAAGATTTTCTTCCTTAACTACTGCAGTTATACTGAAGATTGGCAAGAAAAAACAAAAACAGATGTTCCCCAATTTCGGCTAGGGCTTGGTGAGCGGCAGAATATAAAAGTCAAAAATTTGCCTTTAGTAAAAGGTCATGAGAACTCTGGGTTGCTGCCCAAGTGTTTGCATGGGATTCCAGTAGACCTCCCACTCTAACCAAGGCTTCACCCAGCTAGTTCTTACCTGGAGGAATAAGCTGAAACATTGAAAGAACAAACACAAAGTAGTCTGTTATTTTTTTATGTGTGTAATTTACAGTTATGCTGTTAACTATATATATCAGGATTTTTCATATTCTGGAAAAGGCAAAATAAATTGTATTTGACATTTATATCCCCAAAGATTTTTTTTTTCCTTTTAAGAACAAATACAAGTTTGAGAACATTTTATTTTCACTGAAATAAACAGTATCAGAATTAAACTAACTTTTCTGTTGAAGCAAAACTGTAGTCTGAACTCTGCTGTCTTGTAATCAATATAGTTCTATTGAAGTCAATTATGTTTTATTACAGCAGAAATAAAATTGGCTGTCAGGGTTGTTTTTTCCTCCCCTTTTGCGCTCAAGCAAGTTAGCAGACAAATTCAAGCTACATAACAGTAGGTAACTGTAAAACACATTGGAGAGCTGCTCCCCAAGCAAAGGAGCATCGGGAGCTCAAGGTGACACTAAAGCAGACATGGGGCAGTGGCCTCA
>NW_010257070.1:13744-22390 GCF_000690775.1 Eurypyga helias | reverse complement strand
CATTCCTGTGGCACCTGGACAAGAGCAGGAGCTCAAGGCTGGTGATGCTAACCTGGTTAGTCTTCCGAGCCACTGATCGTCAGACACACCCACAGCAATGGTGGGTTTTGTCATGATGAAGCCAAGCTGGAAAGTCACAGGCCAGAGTTCATCAGTGAGGTACATGGCCAGGCACAGGCATGGCTGGGATGTCGCTGGAGCCTTCCCTCCAGTCTGTGCCTGAGGTACCTTGCAGCTCCGTAACAAAGAAAGAAGCTCCAGACCAGTTCTTACACAGCTTTTCACAGGAGTGTGATCCAAGACTTGCCCTGAACCCCTACAGCATGAGGTCACACCTGGAGCCCTTGCATCTAAATAGCTTCTCCATGACACTTTAGCAAGGGACAGGTATGAACTCCATCTACGTTAAGGTACAGATTTTAG
Organism: Eurypyga helias; assembly: GCF_000690775.1. Lineage (NCBI taxonomy): Eukaryota > Metazoa > Chordata > Aves > Eurypygiformes > Eurypygidae > Eurypyga > Eurypyga helias. The sequence continues at coordinate 21,967 of NW_010257070.1, read as the reverse complement.
GTTGGGATAAAAAGTCAGCCTCCTGAAAAAAAATGCATACTTTTCACATCTTAGTGAAATGAAGCAGTGACAATCTCGAAGATTTTTTTCTAGAAAGCATAACATTTATAATGTCTTAAAAAATTTCCAATGAAGAATATAGATTACATAAATCAGTATTTACCAGTGAAATCAAAAGTTTTGCTCCAAACTTAAGACTGAACTAAAACTATACTACATACTTAGGTATGCCTTTTTTTCACAGGATGAAAGTATTGAAATATTAAAAGGCTGTCCTCAAGACAGTCCTTGCTGAACAAAACCCAAGAAGTATATCAAGATATATTTCCAGCCAATGGAGTTTGATGAAGTTCAAGACAAGGCATCTAGGTTCCTAAATATTTGTCTGAATCAAGGCTCTGAACCATGTCATGTAAAAATCAACCAAGAATATAAAAAAATATTAAAAACCCCAAACACACAAAGCCAGTGGGTAAAATATAAATGCTATGTGACATCACGTAGTTATCTATGACAGCTTAATAGCATTCCAGGGGTGTAACAGATGCAGCAGAGATTTCTCCGGAACATTAATTCTTGGCCATACTAGCACAAAAATAGAATGAATTATTTGATATTGATAGTTATAGAAAAAACTTACAAGCCTTTTCCTACTTCATCATAAAGATCACATATCTTCCTTATAGGAATATCCTTAACAGCCTCATCCTTTCAAGTACCACTTTTGAAAAGGGATTGCCATAAGGCTGGAATATAACCTGTGTTATCCACCCATCCATCCCCCAACTCCTCCTTCTGACATTAACATTCATGGAAACTAGCCAAAGAGCACAGTAATAGAAGCCCACGTATACAAGAATATATAATAGAGTTTTTTCCCCTGTTCTGACTGTCTTTCTGAACCCTTAATTATTTGAATTTTTGTCGTTATATATTGTTTTCCTATGTTAGAATGAGATGACAATTCCTTCAACGTATTTCTTCATCCTCACACAAAACTAGCTTGACAGGTTAGCTGATTTAACGAAAGCTAACTTGAAGGTAAAAATGGAAGTGGTGGCATTCCTAAAGGAGTGTGGGTGGGGAGGAAAGCTTTTCCCTAACAAAATAAGTCTTCAATAGCTCTTCTCCACAGTGAAATACGCCCCTTCATACCTTTGTGTACCTCCCTGTTAAACTTTAAGCTAGAAACATGCATCAACAAAACTATAGTGTTTCTCCCACATCTGTATATTAATATCCATATGCTCCAACTAAAATATGAAAAATCCTGAAGGGAAAGCATCAAAGTATTTATATTCATTACATTCACCACTGCCAGAAACTGCAATTTCAAAATCGCTAAATAGAATTTAGTAAGAGAAACAAATCCAAATACAGCTGATTTGGAAATAAGCAAGCGCTCTAACTGCCTTTTTTTTTTTTTAATACAAAGCCATAAACCCTTAGAAATAAAAAATAATTATACAGATCATGTCATTTAGGAAAACCAGTAATGAGAGGTTGCAAGAAGCCAAAAATGTCTGTGAAAAACACTGCACAGGTAAAGGCAGTACTGCTGATACAGCCAGACTTAAACACATCAAGGGGTAAAACATTCTGAGGACAAGCTTAGTGTTAAATGCACGATTCTCACGAGAAGCTGTGTGTAACAAAATACAGCACAGTAGAAAATTGTGCCTCTAAGAGGAAAGGATCTTTACTCATTATTATTATTTTTATCATTATCACTGTTGGGGTTTTTTATAATAAGCAGCATCTATAAAAAATGCTTATTTGAACTTAAAGGTCTTTTCTAACCTAAAAGATTCTATGAGTCCATGAAAGTGAGCAACATTAGGCTAAGTGAGATAACATGCACAGTAGACTATTGGTCCTGCATCCCTAGGAGTACATCACTGGCCAGGATCCATGGACGATCCATCCTGTAGTGACAGGACAAGGGGTAATGGGTACAAATTGAAAACGGGGAGGTTTAGATTGGATATCAGGAAGAAGTTCTTCATGGAGAGGGTGGTGAGGCACTGGCACAGGTTGCCCAGAGAAGCTGTGGATGCCCCATCCCTGGAAGTGTTTAAGGCCAGGCTGGATGAGGCTTTGAGCACCCTGGTCTAGTGGAAGGTGTCCCTGCCCATGGCAGGGGGTTTGGAAATAGATGGTCTGGAAGGGCCCTTCCAACCCTAACCATTCTATGATTCTATGATCCGAGATAAAAACTGTCTTAAACAGGCGGCCACTCCTGCTGTGTGCTAACAGCAGTGTTGGCGCCCACTTAGGTCAGACTTAGAGGCAGGAGAAACTCCTGTGAAGGATGAAGTTTTATTTCAGGCTGCTTATGTCAACTGGCTTCCTTAGGAAGAAGCCTGCTGGAAGGTTTATCCTGAGGTCCTTCCCTCAGAAATGGCCTCTCTGGAGGCTGTTACCCAAATTCAGGATTCACACAGAAAAGCCCAGAGGATGATTGTAGCTTCAGTTCAGTGCCAGGCCTGATGTTGCAGCCACCAACTCTCACTGCCTAGTCTGGCCATCCAAATTCAAAAACTTCAAGAATTAAGACCACAATCTTAGTGTTACAAAAGGGCTTCAGAGAGAAATATCATCAACTCAACAGGACCTAGTGAGGGCAGAGAGTCATTGTAGTTACCACACAGGCTCCTCCAAGAAACAGGTTTGTATAGTTAATTCATCACACAGGAAAGAAGGGGGTAATTAACATGTCTCAGATAAAGAGCAGTTGAGAAAGGGAAGATTTGGTCCTGGCTACAATTCCCTATCTGTGTCCTGACACACCAATGCTATTATCTGTCCTCTCATTACTTATTCTTATCAAATGCTAAAACCTCCCAGCCTTTTCTTTGCTGATAACTTATCATTACTGGCAACTGGCCACCAGGTTAAAAATATCCAGTGGCCATGCTGCTTTCAGAAAAAAAACTGCTTAAAAAAATACAGTGAAAAACTGTAAAATTCCTTTCTTTATGTATTTGACATGAAGCCCAGTGACACTTCAGGGTCAAAGTCATAGTTAGATGGCACAGGGACTATCACAGCCATCCATAGAAGTACTACACTAACATGTCTAAATATCATAAATTGTCATAATAAAAATACATTAATTTGAATGGTATAAAGACATTAGGAGTTTGTTGATCCCTCCCATTCATGTCTGAATCAAAATAATGTCTTATTAAAAGGAATTAACAGTTCATCTAAATCACTGAAGATCTCTGTAGTTCACCACTGAGATATTTGGTAATTTTGATTTGTATCTGGAAGTTTCACTTTTCAGCTGAAAAAGCCTCCTCTAAATCCACTTGTTAATGCTGGGCAGTTAAGTACTGTATGCAGAGCTGTCTGAAAGCAGTGTAACTCTTAAGAATGAATTACTGGAATTCTATTCATTAATCCATTCACAGAATTAAATAAAGAGACTGATGATGTGATATCTCTAAGATAACCCAAAAGAGGTTTTCATTAGGTACTTTAATCATAACTCCTGTTAGAGTCATAGATCTTATCAGGGAAACACCATATGATCTTACATGCTTCCCCCACATGCATGAAGTTCATTTTTCTAAAGAGACCTGGGCTGAAATAGCCAAGAACAAACACTAAAAGTCTCCATTCCCTGGCCAATACACTGGACATGCAGAGAGTGGAGCAATGGAGAACAGGAGGAACTTGTTTTCTGCTAGGGAAGAAATTACTAACAAAACACTATCGTCCCAAATATTCATTATTAAGTAGCATTCAGTGGAAAAAGAATGAAGAAACCAACCTCACATTAGGGTCAATGACAGATTATTTAAAGAGTTAAGATCACTTTGTGAACAGGGCTGTATAGAACTACTAACTCTTAAAATGCAGTTGTAATCAGAGCTGCTCACCCCCTTCCTGGGCACATAAGGACATGAAAACAGTAGAGATGGTCCAAGGTGGAATGTCACCTCTCTTCCCGCCTCACCAACTTCCTGAGTATCTCTCTTCCCGAAATGAGAAAGGACAAGAGTTTATGCTAAATAGAAGTACACTGATGCGTCATCTTAAGAACACACAGCTGTAAAAAAGGCCAATTACATAAACCAACTTCAGTTCTTACAGCACATCAAACAAACCTGAGAAAGAGAAGATGGAAGTGAACCACCACCAATACAATAAACACTAAATGCCTCGGGTTAAAGTAATCAGTAGTTATTGTTGTGCATATCTGGGATGAAAAATCCCCAAAGATGATAGGACAGATAACAGAGGCCCGACAGCTGTTAAGTCATCTCATGCTAACCCATGGCCACCACCAGAATGCAGAGAATAAGGATCTAAGCCCAGGTCTAGGATCCACACCTACCTCACAGTACCCTCTGCACATTACCACATCACTGCGTTGTACATAAATATATGTGCATACAATAATACAATTTATAGCTCCGAATCTGGAAAGAGAATGACAACCCTTCAAAGAAGGACAAGGGGAAGAAAAAGTTTTTTCCAAACACACAAAGTCATTTACTCAAACTTTTCATTATTTTTAAAGTAAATTATCATTCTGAGAATAAGGCTCAAAAATGTGTCTCGATTTTGAAAAGCTTACTTATCTCTGATGTGGTCTTTCATATGGAAATCAGACAGTATTTCTTCCCTTAAAAAAAATCCTATTTGGATTATAGGAAAATCTAGATTTACACACCACTAAGAAATGTTACTTCCCACTTATTTCCAAATTCATTTTAAAGTACAACCCAAACTATGGTGATTAAGTGATTGGCCCACCGCCACCTGCCATCTATGCAAATACACCCAGCTTTGGCAAACCTTCGGCACCTGCTCTTCCAGGATTTCTGCATGTTGTTCAGACAGAAGTTCACTCAAAATGCTTGCTACAAATCAGTAGCACACAGCTGGTGTTTTTTCTGGTTTTGCTAAACAAAATCTGGAATTCCCAAAGTTTTTGGCTTCCCACATATTGGGAAGATAAAATACCGATTTAACAACTCAGCTAAGTGGAAACAGCCCAAAATTACACAAACCATTCACTTCTGTGTGAAGAGTGAATAATCAGCAACTCATTAGAACAAACGAGCATCACCCATGCCAGACTTTACAGAATTCACATTTGCTCAGCACCTAAAGTTTGTCAAATACCTCCCCTAACACCCTGATCCAGATGAGAGTTAACAGTTGTGAGCGGAGGGTGCTGCTTCTAAAAATTCACGCTAATGCTTCAGTTGAGTAACACCATGCACATTTCAAAATAACCCTTTTGTCTCTTTGTTCCAGTGCATGTAAACCACAATGTATTTTCACTCAGAGTAATTTATTTATTTATTCATTGCTTTCCTATGAAGCCATGTGGGAGAAACACCAGCACAGGAATAGTCACATGGGAACAACTATGAATCCATTTCTGCCAATGAATGTTCTCTCAAACAGAACAGCAATAAGTGACCTGGGGTATCAGTTCTATGGCACTCAGAGCAAGGGATAGGAAACAGCTTCAGGAGTAGTCAGCCTAGTTTTATTTAATATGCTAACAGTTTCCCCAGAAGTGTCAAGGAGAGTGTGGGCCAGGGAAAGGTAGCTAGGAATTGATGGTGACCCTAACGCCGACAGTGTCCTCACCATCTGGGCACAGACCTACAGGATCTTAACACAGCAAACAGCTCTGGAGACTGGTAAAAGGGTCCTTCAACAGCCCCAGACACAGGAAGTGATGAATGAGATCCAAAGTCCAACCAGAGTCTCCAGACAAGAACAAAAGAAGAGAGAGGCAGACACAAGGCTACAATCCACAACCAAAGGGTTCATCCAAGAGACAAGCTGCTTGCAACAAAGGGCAAAAGTCCAACCAGGAGGCAGATAAGTTCACAACATAGCTCAAGGAAAGACCAAGGACCCCAGGCCAAGCTTAAATGGGGCATTAATGCCCATAGGCAGAGGGTGTGGGTGGAGGCCCCAGGTGAGGTTGCTCAGAGCCAATGAAGCCTGTTAGTGCACTAAGGGCCTTGACAAGAACTGAACAACATATCTTTGTTTAAGGACCATCCCCTGTACCAATCATCCACATGGAAGCAGGTGAGCTTTACCTTATTTTAGGAATGTCTTTATAGAATATCTGGTTGCTTACTTGTTACACACAGACAATAACATCAAGGCCCTATTGTGATCAACAGAAGCTTTTGCCAGTTGCCTCAGTGATGTCAGGATTCCACTTAACATGTAGTCAGTGCACTGCTTGGAGACAAGAGCCAGAGCACAGCTTCAAAAATGAGGACCTGCACAAGCCTTTGATTTTGCAGAGCTGTGTGTGAGGTAAAACCATCAGTTTGACAGATATGCAGCTTATGATTAAATGCAGTCTGTGTGTGCTATCATTAAAACCTACATGTTAGGGGCTGTGTACATCCATTTCTGTGATGGCAGACAACCCAGAATACCAAATACTCACAACTGGCTGCTCATGGCTTGGCTGAGTGTACTCTAAAAATCTGGATGGATGGCTGGGCCCAAAGAACTATGGTGAATGGTTGGTCGGTCACAAGTGGTGTTCCCCAGGGCTCACTACTGGAGACAGTTCTCTTTTAATATCTTCATCAGTGGTCTGGACAAGGGGATAGAGTGCACCCTCAGTAAGTTTGCAGACAACACCAAGATAGGTGGGAGTGTTCATCTACCTGAGGGTGGGAAGGCTCTACAGTGGGATCTGGACAGGCTGGATTGATGGGCCGAGGGCAACTGTATGAGGTTCAACAAGGCCAAGTGCCGGGTTCTTGGATCACAGCACTCCCCTGCAATGCTACAGGCTTGGGGGGATGAGTGGCTGGAAAGCTGCCCAGCAGAAAAGGACCTGGGGGTGCTGGTCAACAGCCGGCTGAATATGAGCCAGCAGTGTGCCCAGGCAGCCAAGAAGGCCAATGGCATCCTGGCCAGCATCAGGAACAGTGTGGCCAGAAGGACTAGGGGAATGATCATCTCCCTGTACTCAGCACTGGTGAGCTGCACCTGAAATACAGTGTTCAGTGTTGGGCCCCTCACTGCAAGAAAGACACTGAGGGGCTGGAGCGTGTCCAGAGAAGGGAACGGAGCTGGGGAAGGGTCTGGAGCACAGTGAGGAGGGACTGAGGGAGCTGGGGATGTTCAGCCTGGAGAAGAGGAGGCTGAGGGGAGACCTGATCGCTCTTTACAACTCCCTGAAAGGAGGGTGCAGAGAGGTGGGTGTTGGTCTCTTCTCCCAAGTGACAAGTGACAGGACAAGAGGGAATGACCTCAAGTTGTGCCAGGGGAGGTTTAGATTGGATAGTAGGAACAATTTCTTCACCAAAAAGGTTGTCAGGCATGGGACCAGGCTTCCTAGGGAAGTGGTTAAGTCACCATCCCAGGAGATATTTAAAAAACGTGTGGATGTGGTGCTTAGGGACATGGTTTAGTGGTGGACTTGGCGGAGTTAGGCTAACGGTTGGACCTGATGATCTTAACGGTCTTTTACAACTTAAATGATTCTATGATTCTATTCCATTATTCTGTATAATGGCTTTGACTTAAAGCATTAATGTTATACCCCTTTATTTCCAGGTAGACACATTCTATTTCTGTTTTCACAGGACACACTGGATGCTAGAAGGACTATTGCTCACCATACATTGCAAACATCCCCAGATGTCATGTGGGGTAACAGAAAGGCAGGTAAAACAACAGTGTTATCTCTATAAGGCTTTTTTTTTTTCTTCTAGAGGGCTTTAATTTTTAAGAGCATTATCTACAAGTGAGCTAACACACATCAGCAATCCAGTAGCTGCTGACCAAGAAAGCTTGTTACAAGTATATGTAATGATCTGTTCCTGGTGGAGAATGCTTTCTCTTATTTGTACACATCAGCAGGATTACACTGCCTAAATGTATACAGACATCTAAAGACTCAGTGTAAACTGCACTTGATGATGTATTATAGAATTAAAAGCCATCCTTTTCCCGTATTTCATTTGCATCTAACAATTGCAGACCTGAAGGACAATAAATCTGTTGCCGAGTTAAATCGTTGTTGCTGAATTTGAAATGTTGATGTTTGACCCTGTGGAATATAAATCAATTCTAAAGCACTGGTACAAAGGACATACTAAATGGAAAAGGTCTAGTAGGAAAAGGTAGGCACAGTGCATTGCTCATGTATGTCTGAGGCGCCTGGAATCATTCCATGATTGTTCTTTAGGTTTGTGGTAAATTTCTGAGAAC
>NW_010257070.1:0-13713 GCF_000690775.1 Eurypyga helias | reverse complement strand
CCACCCCCCCTCACCCCCATGACTTCATTTGTTGTGTTAAGTGTTACTCAGTTCTCTGTAGAGTCCCATAGCAATTCAAGCTGCCCTTTGGCAGCTCTTCAGAAATCTCTGAAACAAGCATGTTCAGATCAGCTTTCTGCAGCATGAGTGTTTAATCCTAGATCCATCAAATTCAGCATCGAAATTCCAGCTGCTTTCTGTAGTGTTGAATGGTAATACTCTGAAGCCAATGGAAACTGTCTGTTTACTCCAGCAATGTAAAAATCGAATATAATAGCCAGCAGAGATTATTAATACAGTGTAACGTTTCTCACCTTTAGGCTCACTCCTGAAACAAAGACTGCTAGTGTTCACACACCATTTTTAGCCTCATTTAATTGTAACAGGGGAAGTCCTGGGCAAGACCAGCGCAGGTGGGATGGACATCTGGCATGACAGATTTGTCCAGCCTTAAGAAGAGAATGCTCAGGGAGACCTTGTTGCTGTCAACACCTGCCTGATGGGAGGGTGTAGAGGAGATGGCCATACTCTTCAGTTACACAGTGGATGGAGGAGAGGCAATAACCACAAACTGGAACTTAGGAAACTTCCACTGGGAAAATGTTTTACTGTCAGAGTGGTTAAACACTGAACAGGGACCCAGAGAGGTTGTGAGATTGGACCTGTTTTGAGCACAGAGTTGGACTAGAAACCTCCAGAATTTACTTCCAGCAGATCTAGAAACACTTTCAGTCTTGTCAAATCAGGGTCATGCTCATTTAACCAGAAAAAGGAAGGCAGAAGGAAGATTTAGAGAGAAGAAAAATGCCTGAAGCGAGAAAAGAATTTACTCAGACCTAGAAAGAAAATAAGAAAAACTCTGCAGAGTTCTTCATACATGAAATATGAGCTTCTCACTTCACATCTCGCCATCAATGAGCCACACTTGACACTGTATTTAGGAAATTTACTCCATTTATGCTGATATAGCTAGAAATTGCATCCCGTCTAGAGAATTTTCCAAACTTTTCCATAAGGCATCACCCCCACAGCATGCCACTGGCACTTTGCCTCAGCAGCATTCAGCACTTCAGATCTCACTGTAAAAGCTTATGCATGCTGTAATTTTGATGTCTGTATGTGTAATTCTGCCCCAGGTAACGCTAGGTAGGCAATGCTACACTCAGAAAATATTTTTTAAGACACTATACATGTATTTTGACAAGAACATCTGAAATTTTACGAGCTACTTAGCCTTCCAGAAGTGTCTGATCGTTTCGTTTATTCCCTACCTGAAATCATTATTATCCAAAGGTGCATAATCATTCCTGTAGCAACCAGTTGATTTCACAGATTGTTCTTTGAGTTGAGGAATAAGCAGAGGGAGATGATGAAACCTGCAGGGGGGGGGGGGGGAAAAAAAGGCATCCTTGAAAACTTTTCTCCCATCTCAAGCTGAAAAGCAGAACAGCAAGCAAACTATATATGTAACAATTGCCAAACTCTTTTGAGAAACAAGTAGACAAATGACAGTCCTAATTCAGCAAGGTATTGAAGTAACTGGACAATCTGAGGATTGTGAATGTTGCTAAGTAGGTGTCTTTCTGAACTGAGGCCAATGTTGGGCTACTGTGTCCTCTCTTTGCCAATTTTCATACACCAAAAGATTCCTTCCTAGATGGTGCTTATACCAGGCTAAGTAGGCTTCATGGGTAGGACCAAGTGGTGCATGTCATCCACAAAGTTAGCATAACTCCATGGACCACTGCCATCCCCCATAGCTGCTGAGTTAGAACAGTCCTAACATCTCCCAAATGACATTTAACCCAACAACCCTATGGGAATAGTGTTGGATCATAGCCTCTTCTGCACATCTGCATCAGGTAATGGAGGCACCTGAGGTACAGTCTCTTCCCATATTACTCCCTTCTCTTGCTCTTCTACTTCCCAGAGTAAGATATCACACTCTCATTTGACACAATCTTGCTCATTACACTGACTGCATCAGAAATACAAAGAGCAGGTGCTTCATCATGACAGCCTAATGCAATGGCTCTTAATCTTATATGTGCCACAGACACTTTCTCACAAGGTCAATTGCACCTATAATTAATTTACACAAGCTGAACCCTCAGCTGCCACTTTACACAGCCTTGCAAATGCACAGGCTGCACAAAACTCTATTGGTAATTAATTTGTCAAACAAATGCTAGGGAAGAACAACACTGGTAATTTATACCATAGATATTCAAATGAAACATCTTGCCTAAGTAATTTAATGTCAGAAAGTAGAACACTTGTTCCTTCACTGAACTCATCTGGCCAGATTTTGGCATTAAAAATGGTTGTGCAATTATACGTGAACATCCTAAGTACAGAGACTCTGGGATGACAGAGGATGCTAGAATTCAACCAGAAAAAAATCAGTATGGAGAAGACTGTATGTTATCCTGAAAGGGAAGGTACAGATCAGCTACTGGGAATATATGTTGCATTCTAGTTCTTTGCAAACAAAGCAGGACTGGTCACCCCACACCCTCCTTATCTTTCTCCTCTACCACCCGTAGTACTGTCACAGGTGTAGGGACCCCATAATTTCTTACTGGCAGTCCTCTCCAAAATAGAAATAGTTGGATGTAGTTGTTATTATTGCCACTTTTTGTTTTTGTGAAATAGAATTTGGGTGATAGTGCAATGTGTTGTCAGGGTATCTTAGATTCAGTAAACTTTAAGCAAATCAAAAGTGGGATTCCCTGGTTTTGTGACTAAGCCACGGGCTTCACAGCCACTGACCTGGGTCACACCATGAGACAGAATGACCTAGCCTTGAAAATGTCTGCAGCCCTGCCAGAGTGCTGTGTCTGAAAGCCCCAGAAGCTTAAATTTCACCTGGGGCAGCACCTCGTCTCTGCTGCAGTGAGTTTGGGATCCTCGGTGAGAACTGTGGAATTTCTGACCTTGGATAAAAATTCTCTCAAAAAAAGCCCCTGGTGTTCCAGAGTCCTGCCCTGCAAAACGTCTTCAAGACTTCCACCAATACCTGTCAGAGGTCTGAGCCACCTGACTTAAAGAAACTAATTCTTCTCTCGTCCAGAATCCCACACAGTGTTTCTAAGAAACTGCCTAGAAAGCTCTTGCCTTAGCAGTCAAGCAGGAGAGGAGAAGAAGGAATTCTTCCTGGAGGCAGAAGTTAGGTAAAGCATTTCAAACCTTGCTGATAGTAGAATAATTTATAATATAAACTACGAGTAGCATATCCTTAGATGTGTTCACAGCAGACGATGGGACAAATGGCACCCCTATATAAAAAGAGTTAATTTAGGGTACAAAAGAGCCACTTCATTTTCTGTGGGTACTGCCAGTTAGGATACTACAGTCACATGAAATAGGCCTTCTCAGCATCAAGATGGTACATTGTCCTGGCTGTGTGTCTTAAGATGAATCTGTGTGGTAAACCAGTGTATTTTCTGAATGAGTGCTGATAGAGCAAGCAAAATTCTTAATTAGGAGAGGATGAATGTCATCCATAAATACTTAATAAATTCTCAGTCATTATTGCCACTAATCTTTTTCTCCCTTTTCCTCCATCAGACATTTTCTTCTGTGGTGTTTTCTGTTGTCGGGTTTTTTTTTTTTCTTTCTGGGGGTGTGGGCAGTGTGGTGTAAAACTTTTGAGTGGAGCCTTGCTACTGCTGTTGTTTAACTTCAGCAGTCAATAATTTCTTTAAGTCCTGCCATTACTAACTGTCTTTCAGTGGAGATAACAAAATCTGCAAGTATAAAAACTAAAACTAGAATCTTTGAAACGTCCAAAAATGTCATGGTTTAATTTAAAACCAGTGCACACACACACAAAAAAGGCTGCTTGCAGATATAGGAATTTTTCTTAAACTTGTACTAGTAGAGTACTACAAGATGGAGACACCAACATGCGTTGGCACTGACGCCAACTCTGCTGAAGAGTAAACTGGACAAGAAAGGATCAGTTATTCCAAATATGTTACACAAAAGCCTAGATGTCTGTCTAGTCAAGGAACCTTGACGAGAAGTAAGTCCGTTGGGGAAAATCTGAAAGGAAAGGAGGATAATTTGGAAAAAGCTTGGCCATTGTTAAAACTTCTTTCTGTTTCTTTTCAATTATGTTGTAACCAATACTTAAAGAGTTTTCATGTGTATATAATTATATTCTATTTCATGTAAAGGATTTTCCAATAATCCATATTAATTCTCTATTCTTTTTTGACGTCTTAGAGATACTTTTTGGCCAAAGTGTTTTCCATAGGTTTTCTGTGTTCAGTAGAAATAAACAAACTCATATCACTATTAATATTTTTGTCATTGTCTCTCCTTAATATCTTTCTCTTTTCGATAACCCCAGCATTTCTCTATGTCCATTTTTTCATTACACCTTGATTTTATGCTCCATAATTCATCCACAAACAGCAATAATTATTTCCATAATGCCGTGCCTTCCAACATTGCAATAAGACAAAAAGGAATTACAACAGCAAACAACATGTTGTACAGTCAGATGGTGATGACTGAAGACTGCACCAGCAACACTTGCACTAGTCCTGAATAAACTTTTGTTAGTATAGCTCTGATGGTAGAATTTGCCTCCTGATTTATGACACATCTCATCTCACAATAATGCATATCACTACTGGATATTAATCCAGCTGTACTTCACTCCCTGTAATATTTATTAAATATCTCCTATTGAACAGAACATAATAAAACAAATGAAAGAAAGACAGGACGTAGAAGTAAGAAAGACTATTTTTAAAAGGCAGATAGGAAATATACTTCATATAGAGCTAAAAAGTATAAGGTCTTCAGAAAAAAGTGAGAGGAGATGGGGGGAAGTCCACAACTTCTGCAAAAGCATGATTAGTGGATCTCCTATGCGGTAGAAATATCACTGTGCACAGTCAGTCAGCCTAGGCGTACTACAACCATATGAAAAGAGAACAGAAGAACTATGCCTTGGGCAGTGTGGAGATACATATGTAAAAGAAAATACAACAAACAGAAACCCCACAAGATCAGATAAACCAGAAACATCCTCTGCTGCTTTATAAACAACTGTTGGTCAGATGAGAGTTTTTAGTAAGACAGAGTGGTGAAAATCAGATCTCTGAGAGGTTCATTAAATTCGGAACCCTTCTCCATGAAGTAAAAGAAAGAATCGTGGCTCTGATGATAGACACATTTGTTCACCTAAGCCAGGTAGCTCCCTGGTCGGTTTCTGTTGAGATGTAATTTTGAAATACATGCAAATGAGATATAAAAAACAGTTTTCCAGACTTTCCCCATAGACTATTTATTGACAGTAGGTGACCTTGTTCTGCCAAATGTTAAATATAATTGTAAATATGGGCACATAAAGCAAGGCAAGGCCAGCTCCCAGCTATTATTCTGCAAATTTATAATAAATGAATGTGAATTTATGACCCAGTTTCCAGTTTTCTACTTCTAACAATTTCAGAGGAACCACTCAGTGAGATGAAACTAACATTGCAACAGTGTTTAATTGGTACAATCTAATCCATTCATCTAGTGTGAGGGTCAATGTAACCAATCTAAAAAATATAGGATGGGTAAGATGTAAACATGAGTAACCCACCCAGAGTATTATACTATAACCATAAAACAGTAGACATACCTCAATATTAAAATATTAAAGTTTCTGGCCTCTGTTTGATGCAGGACTAGTCATCAAGGGACTCAACAGAAGTCATATTCCCAGCAAGTGAAAGTATGGGTAGCTTTAAAAGGGAAGAAAGTAATACAAAAAGTAGACTAGCTTCCACAATGCAGGTTTTGTGGTTGGAGAAGACTGAGAGCCAGCATGCCTGGCTTCGAAATCCCATCTTTTCTCTTAATCACCTGGAAACTCACGATCAATTCACCTCTTTTCTTGCCTCAATTTCCTTTCGAGTAAACTGGAACTGGTGCATGTGTGATGGAAATGCAACAATCCTGATGTGATCACCAGTTGAAAAGTGTTTCAAAATCTCATATGGGAATGCTACAGAAGTGCTGCAGTTATAGCCCCTCCCAGATTTTTATTTCACAGGTGTATGAGGGGGAGGACCATCCTATTAGTTGTTTAAAGAAAATTGTATTAACTCACAACTTGGATTAATATTTTCCCCTCTCAAGAGAGAAAGTTTGAGTGAGTAACTGTTGGGAAGCTTGAAAATCATATAAGTGGCCATACAAAACAGCTAAGTGTCTGTTACACTACTACCCACTTAAAAATGCAGTACAGGGACTGCCAAATTACCAGTTGGCTAATGCTTCAAACCCAAGGACAAATAGTGTATTACAATTCAGTAAGGAAAAAGACCATTTCTAAAGCATAGTAATCATACCCTGAACTCCACACAGCAATTGTTTGATGGCTTTCAGCTGTAAAAATATGCTAATAGGATCAATAAACAAAGAGAAAAAAGGCTTTGAAACAATGATGGATACAGATAAAATAGCTCAGTGAAGCAAAGATATTTCCAAATAGCAGCCAGACATGAGCTAAGCAGCATTGCAGTATCTTTTCTGAACACAAAGAAATAAGCACACACCCAGCAACAGACCTTCAAGCTGTACTCACACAGGTAGAGAAGCTCAGTATTAGTTAGGGGCAAGGATTGTGAGGTTGAAGCCCACAAACCCGTACTATCTCATCTCATTTAGTCACTGATTCATTGTTTTATAGCACTTTGGCCAAGAGTGTTGATTGTCCTGCTATATTTTTTAAAAAACACTGTAGTCTGTGATGGAGTCCTACCTTTCCTGGCTGTTGTACTTTAATATTTGTCTGGATAACTTAATTCCATACCTTTTACTAAGATCCGCAGAAAACAGGATCCATTGTTATTTTGGCTGAGTTTTCCCAAGTAATTCTGTCCCTACTGGCACATTAACAATAAAAACTCCCCCCACTTTCTTTGGGTTTTCCTCAAACATTGCATGGAAAGTTAGCAGCACAATAGCTGCAGAGGTTAGTCATTTTGTACTAAGTGGATTTCAAAAGAGGGATGATTCAAGGAACAATGGCTTGGATGCTTTACCTACTGTTGTCTTAGTTTAATTACACAAACATAGGTTTGTTACTTCAAGTCACAAATCAAAGCTGATGTGAAAAGTGTCTTGCTCTGGATAAAAGACCCATGCAAGTGTCTAGCAGACAACCACTGATATTTTGTTTACCTCCTGAAAACCGCACCTTTCTTTTTGATAGAACATACATCTTGTCAGAAAAGCCATCACAGGTGGAGCTGGTGCTTTAAGATGTGCATTGTACTAACACAAAATAGCCTACAAGAAGCTGATAATTAGTACAGAGCTGCTGTGAACAAGATCAGATTGTTGGATCAGTCCTATTTGACCCAGGGAAAAGGGATCACATACTGTATGGAACCACAAATGTCTCAATTGTGAGGACTTCCAAAAGGGGCAGCACTTCAGAGATTTGTTCCTTCTCATTCTTGCTTTTATTTGTGAAAAGAAGGAGGGTTGAGTACCTGGCCATGTGGAAGGCTGCTTGTATTGCAGAACAGCCTCCAAGAGCAATTTCTGTGGTGCTAGGACTTGTCACTGGTACGCTACCATGGTTGGAAAGGACACAGTCTTTGAAAAGAAAAGAAATAAGGTAACGAAGAAACACTTGTTCAGTTATAGGACCAACACAAAGCAGTTTAAAAAATATTATTGACACAAGGATTTTTCCATCTGGTATGCAGCAGATGATTAGAATAGGTCATCCTAATAAGCATCTTCCATCCAACTACTCCAGTAGCTACCAGAAAATGTGATTCTTCAGTTTCCTCCCTCATTATTTGTCTCATACCAGTCATTTCCATATCAATAGAATTGTTTGGGTTGGAAGGGACCTTACAGACCATCCAATTCCAACCCCCCTGCCATGGGCAGGGACACCTTCCACTAGACCAGGTTGCTCAAAGCCTCATCCAGCCTGGCCTTGGACACTTCCAGGGATGGGACATCCACAGCTTCTCCGGGCAACCTGTCCCAGTGCCTCATCACCCTCTCCGGGAAGAACTTCTTCCTGATATCCAATCTAACCCTCCCCACTTTCAATTGAAACCCGTTCCCCCTTGTCCTGTCACTACAGGCCCTTGTAAAAAGTCCCCCCCAGCTTCCTTGTAGCCCCTTCAGGTACTGGAAGGTGCTCTAAGGTCTCCCCAGAGCCTTCTCTTCCCCAGGCTGAACAAGCCCAACTCTCTCAGCCTGTCCCATAGCAGAGGGGCTCCAGCCCATCACTATAACACCATTGTTGTGCTGCAGCTTCACAAAAGAATGTGACTATTCAATCAAATCATCACTGTTATGTATAATACTGTGTGTGCACTTCTGCAGTCCTTTTCAAGTTTAAGCTAGGCATAATTTTTTTTATGATGGCAAGCTCAAAGGCAGAATGCCCCTTAGGGTAACCCTCATAATTTATATGCAACATATTTTGGACAAAACTGAAACCACAATGTGTGCCTCTTATCAAATTACGAAAAGAAGACGACTGCTTGGATCAGATAGTAATACACTGTGTAATCTAGCCAAATTACTTAAATCACTGAGGTTCATAAGTAAACTTGTACAGAATATTTCATATAGATGAAACACTGACATGAAATCTACGCTTGTATGCTTTTCTTCTCATTATTTAAATGTTCACCCTGAGAAATAACTCTAAAAAGCTGAACAGTTTGTCAGCTATACAATATTCTTCTTGAAATATTGCAAAGAGGTGGCAACCACATGTGGTTTAATGCTGTAGAGCACAAAAAACTGCAAGGGAAAAGTCAGATGAACCAGACTAGATCTTTCTGTTAATAGGTTGCTTTGGCTTGCTCTTTAGGGCAGGAAATACACCTACTTCCATATTTGTGTATGTGCCCAGCACAGATATTTTAGGCCTTAATGCACCTCTAAGGCACTACAGCACAAAACACATGTTTTTCAAAACTTGAAAATTAACTCACTGAATTATGCATTGGCTAATTAACTTGTGATTCATTCAAAAGACACAAGGTGAATATTAATTTTTGTATTGCACAAGGTAACTGTCAGAAAGAGAGAAGAGTCATGTTTGATATTCTACAGCCTCACTTTCACTGAAGTTCAAGAACTGCACAGATCTGAGCAGGCTGTGTTTACCCAGCAAATGAGCAGTAAAGGCAGCCTCATGTTTCCTGAGGGACAAAGCCAGCAGAAAGAAACGTGTTTTACAGATCAGAGATGTCAGAGCCTGAAGCAAGTGAGCATCAGATGTTTCTATACATAACAGATAAACAATTTATAATTTCTTCCATGGCAGATCACTGGGACTTTTGGAGACCAGCAGCTGGAATGTAGGTGTCTATGGGCATGCACAAGCATGTGTATATAGACATTACAGCTGAATCACAGATGTGATTAGAAACAAACACTAAGACAGAGGCACGGTCCAACAAATGCGCTGTTTGCCTACAGCAAATATTTTTCCTCCTCCATTCCATCCTGTATTAGTTTTCCAAAAAAAAAGGTCCTCAGATTTTCCAGGCAAGATTGCTGTCATAGGCAACATATGACCCAAAACCAGTATAGATATGCATCAGAAAAGAAACACCTTTACTTCCAGCTGTAAATAGAGAACAGTTGGACTAGTTTTGCCAGATGCATCTAACATTACTTCAAAATTAGAGAAAAAATTAGCAGCAGAGATCAGGCAAACTGTAAGAGAGAAGAGTTGATTCATAAGTTTCACTCTCATCTATCTTTCATTAATGATTCCTTAACTAATTTAAAGCAGAACATCTCAAGCACTGCACAGACTACCCACGCACAGCAATTTCATAGTACGCAAATCTCACATGCTCAGTTTGGCACTCCAACCCTACTTCATAGCTGTCTGCACAAACAGATAGTTTATAGATAGATACCCGCACTTCAACGGCTTTGATATTTTACCATTTCACGGGAGTTCTTCCTATGAAAGTGAAGTTACGGGAACCCAGTACTTTGCTGAACAGCTGTTACAATTTCCAGCTTATTGAGACTGTCTGTCCAGTGCGCACTCTGACCCATCCATCTGGCCACACTTTTATCAAGACCATGTGTTTGAAAGGACCTTGCCTTCGCTTAAATCCTTGGCTACTCTAACAGCCATTTCTTTAACTGCCTTTCATTCTTGAGTAGGAGATGTTAGAGTTTCCCCCACAGCTTCACAGTAGGATATGTCACAGTTTCCAAGGTACTTTCACATTGTTGATGTGACTGCTATCTCTTCATGCAGCAAGACTGTGTTCACATGGAGGAATGTTTTTTTGTCCTCTGGATCAGAGAACTTCCATTTTCTTTCCAGGAACCAATATTTTTATTAGCAAATAAAAGGGCCTGGGCCAGAATTTTATCCTTTAATCAGCAGCAAAGAACACAAAGGATGAAAGCTTACCCCAATCCCTGACTATGTGAAGAAACAAAGCAGCATGAGATTCTGGCACAGTGCTGAGGAAGCATGCCTTCCAGCTGCATGTGTGGTCTAATTCTTCCCACAGCAAAGTGTGTGATCCTAAGGGAGGAGCTGTTGTCCCTTCCCTCTGAAACACTCCCAAGGTTGTGCAAGGGAGTGCAAGGGACACCAAGGGACACCAAGAGGTCATCTAGTCTATTCCCAATTCCACATAGTACGCATATAACTATTTTTCTATAGTGGAGATTCATGTAACTCCTTCTTAAGCATCTTCAGTGATTTCACAGTCTCCATAGGTGGTACTTCAACTTCCTTATTTTTAGTTTGTGCTATTATCTAAGTTCAGCCTGCCTCTTTGCAATTCCAGCCTATGTTCCTTTTCTTGCCCAGCATGGGGATGATTATTACTTTTCTCACAGCATCAGCCTTTGAATATGTGAAGACTACTGTGATGTCTTCTGTAGACTAAAGAGCCTCACATCTTTCAGCCCTTAAATGGCATTGAACTTGAATATTCAAATCTCAGGAGCTCTGTAAAAGTTAGAAAGACCTTCCCACTGTATCTCATATATAGATTTTCTTTTTGCTTGTCAATTTTTAAAAATAATTCAATACAAGAGACTATGGTGAAGACAATTCCTCTTTCTTGAAAGACAGAAGCAGAAAACGTATTTGCATTAAGAGTTTATAACACTGCCCTTGACTTTTGAGAGTAAATTGATAACAGTAAAATAAACCATCACCTAATCAGACCTGCAGACAGCACACTTCTCCAAGGGATTTCCCTTGTACTATCTTTTTTTTCAAGGAGTACAACTTCAGTAAAATTTTCTTGTTCTGATCAGAGGCCATGGAAAGCCACAGGTCCCTCACATTCTTCTGTACCTCAAGACATAATGTTTGAGTCTCATTAGAGCTGACTGGTTAGGAATTACAAAGCCTTGTGAACAGGCAGAAGTACCAGGATATTGTGTACCAGGAACTTGTTTTTTGTTTCACTTATTCAAAGGTAAGAGATTTCAATGTGCATAAGCAGTGCCTGTTGCATCGTGTATTTTTTTCACTTCTTTTGCTTCTCTCTGTTCTGTTACATATTTAAGGAGGGGAAGAATACACATTCTTAGTCACACACTTACAAATCCCTTCTGTTAGATGACTTTTTTATCCTTCAAAGCATGTGTCACGGTTTAACTAAACCCAGCACAGCATAAACAAGAGGTCTCAACACTGTTTAAGATGTCATAAGAGGTGGCAGGATCTGAGGTCACCAGTTTATGGTGACTTTGTTTTAATGAATATTCAATGTGTGTAACTGGACTACATGACAAGGCTTGCATTGTATACACAATACATAAACCATGAGAGTTTACTTAACATTTTGGGGAGTCACACTTGAAGCCACTGAGAAAATGGGGAACACCATGAAATAATTGCCACACAGTTCCTTCTATTTATGTCCCCAGGAGATTAATTGGTAACAGAGAACATATGCTCTGTGTAAATGTATGTAATATGGATGGACTGGCATTTTAGTTTCTTTTCAAGTCACTCCTGGGGAAAATTTTGATGTATTATTCCAGGAGAATATTGTGCTCTCTATTTCGTGTGTAATATCTCATGGTAAGACAATCCTCCAATATTCATGTACCTCAGTTCAGAGCTTTCTGTTCTCTAGGAAGATTGACCAATAGCCAACAGGACAGAGAGGAGAAACCAAACAAAAAAATTCTTTTCAGGGACTGTGAGAGCAGAAATGGTGGCTCTTTAGGGAAGAAGCAATAGTATCTGCCCACAGTTTAAAGAAAAGGGAGGGAGGAGAACTTCAGTTATCCAATAGACAAGACATCCAAGCCAAAATGCATTGATACCGCATTGCAGTACTTGTATCATCCTTATGCAATGTTCTGCTGATGCTACTCCATAGTTTCATTTACAAAATAAATCTGAAGCTATTCTAAAACACAGGTCAGTCCCAGGATATTGTGTCTGTCTCATGGTTTCAGAGATGGATGGTAACTCAATTAGAAGGGAAATAATTCATATCATTCCCAAAACCACATTTACTTGCAATTTTCCCAAAATCTCCAGGACTGCTTATGTCATTATCAAAACTTGGTGTTTGTAATACAGTGACTTCAGTAAAATATAGATTTCCAATAGAATATTATTAACAGTTTAGAGGCAGACCAAGCCATGCTAAGCCTCCCAGTATGTCACAAAATATTGTTTCCAGGAAACTAAAATTTAAACAGCAGGGTGTAAGTTTAGATACACTTTTCTCCACAAGGTGATAATGAAGGGGAAGAAAATAAAGAAAAGTCTTGAAAGTAATTGGGTTAGACCATTGCTGACAGGATGTGAAGAAAGTGCTATGAAATCTGCCAGAAATTACCAACGTAGCAATCAACAAATGCTAGTTGCTGAGTGAGTAATTAAGGAATGAAGCCTCTTTATCAAAAGATAAAGACAAGCAAACAGAATATGACAGTGTATTAAAAAAAAAAAAATCTATTGCAGACATGATTTTCCAAGACAAAGTTTTATCTGAAACCAAACCATGTCCTTAAACTGGTTTAGTAACAAATAGCAAGCACAGGAGATGCTGCTAACTTGACTTGGACAATTCTGTCTGGGTGCAAGTACAGAAGATATGCTTACTACTCTTAAACAAGTTCATAGAGTTAAGAAAGCTTCTTATGCTACTTCAATTGCTCCTCCTCAAGGCAAAAAGAAATCAGCTCTATTGGCTGTCCAATAGTGAAGTTATACATACATAGTTAGGGAATTCAAAACCCTCCATATTTACTTCTACATTTTCATGGTTAACAGATCGAAATACACAATGAACTTCTGGCTTTTCCTTTTCCTCCCCCCACCAAACAAATTTCAACAAAATTTTAATTTTGATTCAAAAAAGTTCCCTGCAAATATGTTGGTCTGAATGGTTGAAAACTGTTGCCTCCCATCATTTGAAAAAAACATCTGAGCAGAGAAGGTAGCATTACTTGATGTATGGAGCTTTTGTTATACTGTTTCTAGGTACACCTAAGCCATACAGATAGGAAATTACAGCTTAAATCTCTAAAGTACCGCAAACTTGTATACAAATAAAAAGCAGGATGCCATAGAGGCAAAAGTCTTTCTAAGAGGAAGTGTTGCAAGCCAGCTGACAAAATTCTAACCTACCGTTCACTGTCTGGAAGTCATTGCTATGAATCAGGTGAGTCCAAAGTTAAAAGAAATCATAGAATCACAGAACAGTT
>NW_010257069.1:11157-18987 GCF_000690775.1 Eurypyga helias | reverse complement strand
CCTTCAGGGCCAGTTATTTATTTATAATAAATAACTTTATTATAAAATAAGTTTATTATTTGGGAATAAGGAATAAGAACTAAGGTGTAGGGAGAGCTCTGAAACCGAAAGCTGTGAAGTTTAAAAAAAAAAAAAAAAAAACCACCAAAAAAAAACCAAAAACAACAAACCAAAACCAAACCTTATCTTGAATCTGAATACAACCATTGGTGAGATTCTGATTCTTTGACATAAAATTCACAGTTCTTTTCTTTCAGAAACTCTCTGATTTGGTTCATAGTTTTACAGAGCAATTCTACCATCTTTATTATAGTATTTGTATTACAAAAACATAAATACAAAAATTAAACTCCTAACCCCTTAACTGAGACTAAAGGTTCTGATGAATTTAGGTTAGGGTTGGGAACATGCTTCCACATCAAAAAACCTCAAGATACAGACATGTTAGGCATCTTGTGTATGGAGTTAAGGTTTTATGAACTCTAATAATTTTGTAAGAATTGTCTACTTTATTGATTTAAAACAGAAGAATGTACTTCATCCATGAAAATGAGGATCCAGCTAGCCTATTAGCCTCTGTGAGAAACCCAAAGTGTATCACTTCTTAAAACAGCTGTGTTAAAGAACAGTATCAAATCCTATAAAACCAATCATTTAAGAGAAATCTTCTATGCACGAACAGTTTCGTATAGTAACATTTCTTCTATTATGTTCTATATATTAGCATTGTATAGATTATGCAGTTCTATAAAAAGAGCCTTAGGATGTACAGCCAAAATCTACACACTCTGCTCAGCATTCCTTCTGCCATTAAGAGTAGAACTTCTGCATTTATTGTTGCATTTCCAGTTAAAGGCCATTATTTCTTTGGTAATTAAGTTTTACTGGTTTTCATAATGTGCATTGATTACAATAATTAATGGAAATATTACTCTGCTAACCATATCTTCTCTGTCGTGTACCCAAAAACTAAGCTAGTGAAATTTCATTGCGATATTGGAGAAGACAGATAATATATGAATAGCTTATAAATACTGCTCTTAAGTTTGTCAGTGATAAAATTTAATGGGAACAAATAATTAGAGCTATTATTGTAGCAAAAAGGGCTTTACAATTCCATTTGCTTCTGCTATCACATTGAAAAATAATTTAATTTTTTCATAAAATATAATTCTTTGCCTACCCAAGATTTATATTGAATAATGCTAGATAGAGCTAGAATTGGAGAGACATAATATGTTTTCCATATATTTTTTTTCTCCACAGTGTATCCACAGAGGCTTGAGAAAATAATAGGTAATACAGATCTAAGCATGGCTTACCCAACATCTTATTGGATTAACATGTAAATACATATTTACTCTTGCTTTTTGCTGTCTAAGACATCTTTTATTGCCATGTAATTTCATAACATGGAAAGGGAGAGACTAATTGGTATATTTAGGTGTTGATGGTTTGTACTAGGATCTTAAGAGGGCAGAGGAATGTCAAAAAAATTGGAACATAGGAAGATAATGAAGAAAAGCAGAGTGTAAATGAAGTTACAGAGGAGATAGGGGAAAATTATAGGATCTGTACAGCTGGTCCAAGTGCCTACTGTTATTCAGAGTCAAGCAGACAGCAAATTAAATAATTCAGAGTCTCGTAGACAGTTAAGATTTTAAGCACGTAATGAAAGTCACCCATACAAGTTCAGAGCATTGTTTTCTTTATTAAGTTAGTTAATATTTTTCAACCATTTTAGGGGAACAGAATATACTGCCCATGAATCCAGAGGGGGTATGAATTGCCATTAATTTAAAGAATTCTTTTTTAAGGCCTCTCCACGGCTTCTTTAAGTTTTGCTAAGCTGCTATATGGTAGAGTCCGCCAGGGGAATTTAGGTCTCTTCATTATATTTTGTCTGTTACTTTTCTGTTATTCTGTTCTAAAGTCATACTAGTATCTTGTTAGCTGTCCTTTTTCTTTCTATGCGTTCCTTCTCCTGCTTTAATTATTTAAAACAAATACACCACTTTGGACATCATAGAATATTATATTTATGTGATTGTTTTATTCTTTTCAGTAGAATAACTATTGTGTGTAAAAATTTTGTGAAGCTGAGTCTGGCAGCTAGAACCAAGTATGATGGGAGCAGGTGCTCTACAAGCTTTTCCATACAGGTCTGCCAACAGAGCTTGCTTCAGTCCAGCCAAGCTCTTGTCTTCTCATTACTGTCTCTCTCCTGGGCAGCCTGGCACTTGGGCCAGCTTTCTTTCATGTTGCTAAAGAGCAAATTGGAGTAAATTGCAACTATTTAACTCATTTCACTTCTGAAACACTTTCACCTGGACTTTTAAAGGGTATTTTCATGGCCTCAAGGCAGTAGTAGGCCTGAAATGACCTGGCCAGCCACACGTGGCCCTCCTTTCCATATGTCCTGCCTTTTGTCTAGGGTATTCATTTGAGCTCATGGCTGGGACACTAGTCTGTCCCTGGTCTGTCATAGGTGTGCCTGTCTCTGTATGGATTGCAGAACTATACTTTAGTTTTGTCTCTAGCCCTACTTCCTACTGCTTCTGGCTGGGCTCCCTGGAGAGCCCAAACCCATCCCCTCACTGTGTCTGGGATGGCCTGCTGTAATGAGGCTCTGTGGGATGTTGCCAGCTGATGAGGACACAGCATGTGCTGCAGTCACCCTTGACTACTGCTTGTCCTCCTTCATAGAGCTGCCCTGCTTCTGATTCTTCTTGAGGGTTATGTCTTTACAGAGTCTCCAAAACTTGGCTGTAGTTTACAGAAAGATCAGAAATGCTAGAGAACTTATACAGTCAGCATTGTAATCTAGAAAATTGAAGAAACTTTCTACAGATAATTGCAGCATTTAATTTAATTTGTAAATAATTAGGTAATTTTGAATATATAAGCTTAAGTGACCAACCCAGCATCACGAAAGAGCCATATGGCTCAGGGTAGAAATTCAACTCGAATCTCCCTTTTCCCCATCTGCTCAATTTGTGAAGTGGATTCTTATGAGAAAAAGGTCAGTTAAAAGTTGTTAGTGTTTATTTTATAGATGGTACTGAGAACTCATGCAAATTCTACTAGAATATGTCCCTGCCCATGGCAGGGGAGTTGGAACTAGGGGATATTTAAGGTCCCTTCTAACCTAAACCATTCTATGATTCTATGATCTGTCTAGCTCAAGTTATCTGCATTCAAATCTACTGAGAAAACAGGCATTTTTATGGAAGAAGGAAATGCATTTCTATCATACTTGGTCATATGTTTCTGTGCCTTTAATGTAAAACAAACTCAACTAGTCTTTCCTCCTCAAACCCTTGTGAAATTAAACAAACCCAAACCATAACAAAAACAAACAAACAAACAAAAAAAAAAAACCCAAAGCAAAACAAAACTGTTAGAAGAAAAATATCTTAATTCTTTACTGTTAAAATAAGCTTGCATTTGTCTTTTGGCTGTGAATGGACACAGGCTCTAACTGATAACGATTTATGCTCTCTGTCTCCTCTTTCTCCAGCAATACTTGATACCTACAGTATGCTTCCTTTTAAACTTGGTACATTTTGTGCTTAGCTAGTAATTATAACCTCAAGAAATTAAAAGCCATGTAATTTAAATATGCATTTTTCTCAGTCTTACGGAAGTTCATGTGCTCAAGAAGGGAATCAAAGATTAGGGCAGTGCTTCACATCTAACAGTTTTGGCATTGCTACCTGTGTCTACTTATTCTTAACTATTGGTACAAATATGATTAGTCCTTGCAACAAAAAGAAAATGGTGAAATAAAACTAATCTCCATGTTTACATGGCCGCCTTATATACCTTCTCTCAACATCACTAGAAAGACTGGTGTTTCATAAATTTAATTCACTTTCATTCTCTGTAAAGTTGTATATTATTCGTTTAATAAAACACTACTAAAAATCTCAAATGGTATCAATTTCACACCTGCTGCCCTAGACCAAAGTTTGTTCATTAGCACAAAAACAATGTTTCCAAACTCAAGTGTTCAGAAGTGCACTGTACAGTCTCTAGCAGGTGTTCATCACAGGAGGTGTCTTAATGATATTTCTTAACTAGGTTCTTTTAAATCATTGTATTTTGAAAACTCTTACCCTTAGTAATTTAATTTTTTACAGCACAGTTTACTGTAGTTCATATGAAACAATGCCAAAATAAATGTAAATGCAGTCAACTTTTTGTGTCTTAATTTTCTCCTGAAGATTTCTTTTTTAATCTAAACTATTAATCATAAACCTTATCTATAATTTCTTCCCCCAGAGACCTCATCTGAGGTCCACTGAACTCAAAAGGAACAGTTTCACTGAATTATAAACTCTTTAAATCAGCTTTCATATGCTACTTTTAATGTAAAAAAAAAAAATTTTGAACAACAACAAAAAAACCCCAACAAAAATAGACACCACAGCTTTTTTTTTTTTTTAAACATCTACGCAGTTGCTTTGAGTGTGCATTTAATGATAATGTACAGTGCCTTGTTGAATTCAGTTCTATGTTGAGTAATTGACAATTATTTCCATCAGGTCAGCAAATAAACTTCAGTGGATCTCAGCTGTTCAATGTTGAAATGTTGAAAGTTAAATACAGAAATTTTGGTATTTTATTAGCTTTTTGCTGTAGTGTAAACAAGAGCAAAACTGCTTTTCAATACGACTTTTTTTGTTTTGATAAAAAAAGAAAAATAACATTCAAAAACAACAGAGTTGCTTACAGACTGAGAAAAAACCCAACTGCATAAAAAAAAAATCGTAAAAGATTAAAAACCATTGTACTACAGTACAATCTTGTTGCAGCATAGTCAATCTGCACTTATCTTTTGTGCTAGAAATGGTTAATTTAGAGCAGCTGTCATTCTAGAACCATGCTTGTATAAAGAAAGCGTTAGATGTAAAAACATTAATAAATGGTATGGTGCATTCGAAATTTCTATTATCCCAACTTTATGTTAGAAAAATCTAATTCATAGTGAATGCATAACACTTTTCCGTGGTCCCAGAAACTACAATGTGGCTTGCTTGGATAGTCTGTCTTTATATAATTTTAATCCAAATAATTTTTTCAGGCCTAGTTCCATTAGGAGGGAATGCAATGCCCTACGTGTACAGGTGGATTCAACAGCACACACACACAAAATTGTAGAGGGAGACACAGGAAAAGTAATGAAAAACCGAACTAGCAAGATTTATGGAAGATGTAAAAAGTTTGCCTTCCTTTAATGTCCAAAAGAGTATAATTACTAGTGTAGTTAGAATCATGACGCCACTTAATTGCCTACTCATAAAGTTATGGTTAGTATCATGTACTGCTACCTACTTGAGAACTGCATCTCCTGCTGGAGGAAAATGAAAAATAAATTGAAACATCTAGAGACACTGCTGAAGTCATAATAACAAAGAATGTGCTTTTAAAGATCCCTGCTAAGTTCACTGGCATGCTTGAAACGGAAGGACACTGAATGCATTTACAACATAGGATCTGTGTTTCAAGGGCATAACTGTCTGTCATCTGTTATTTATGCTGAGATTAAATGTTCGATGTGGCTGTGTCATGGTTTAACTCTGACTAGTGAAATACCATGAAGCCTCTCTCACAGGTCCCTGCCTTGTACTTGTGTTTGAGATTGCCCCGACCCAGGTGTAGGACCTCACACTTGGCCTTGTACTCCATGAGGTTGGCAGTGGCCCACCTCTCCAGCCTGTCCAGGTCCCTCTGGATGACATCCCTTCCCTCCAGTGTGTTGACCCCACCACACAGCTTGGTGTCATCAGCAAACTTGCTGAGGGTGCACTCAGTCCCACCATCCATGGCGCTGTCAAAGACGTCAAACGCTGCCGGTCCCCTCAGATTGCAAAGTTCCTTGATTATTGCTCAAGCTTTTGTCACAACATGGGGTTTTTTATCAGTTGTTAATTATGTTGTTAGTATGAGACCTTATTTTGCACTATTGAATTTCATTCTTTACCTTTTGTCTAGTTGCCAAGGACATCCAGTCCCTATTGTGTGATATCATTATTATGTTCTTTATGAAGCTCTTATTTTCCTAGCTTGAGCAACATAGGCAAGTGTAGTTATATTGGCTCTCAGGGACAGATGCCTTACTTTAGAGAATCCTTTTGCTTGCTATGACTCATGGGTCTCCCTAGCTGAAGGTAAAGATGGTTTAGGAGTGAAAGTTACTTGCTTCTCTTTTGTTTCTAATTACAGTGCGTATTTTTCTTTAGGAATTTAAGGTAGAAGCTGATGTTCTTGATCATTGCATAGAAAACAGAATTTAATGGAGATAAATGCAAAAGAATGAATTCTTAAAAAAAAACAAAACAAACCAAACAAAAAAAAAAAAAAACACCCAAAACATAAAAAGGAGGAAGTGCTCAGAGACAAGGTAAAGCCTTGAGAACACTGAGCACCAAAAGCCCTTAAGGTGTAAGGCACTTCACAGTAGGAATAGGGTATTGGCATGAATCCCAAGTGCATAAAAACCAAATTAAACTAATTACAATGTAGTGGTTAGATCTCAGCAAGAGCCTTGCATCCATTAACAGCCATGTGAGAAAAGTTGTAGGATGAAAAACTGTGTGTACTATTTGGCTCAAAGACTTAAATTATGAAGTATAGAAGTTGAGCTTTTTCTTGGAAGTAGTGAGGGGTGGGGAAAGCCTTGGAATTTGTCTGCTCAATGGGGTTCCTATAAAATTTATCCAAGGAAACTCTTCATATTTGTAAGAAATGAGTTAGATAAGATATAAAACTACACACAAACACACACAATAAGCAAACAAACAAACCCAAAACCAATCCATCACCAATAACAAAGTGAAAGTGATGTGGAACTGGTTAATCTTAGTGTATCAAAGTTGCACCTGTATGCTCTGGAATTCTCCCTTCCCAAGGGCCTCAAATGTTGGCAGTGAGATGTTGGATTATGTTTGAGAATCTGGGCTGCCATGATTCAGATTCATGGGAATTAATTGTATATAATCAAATTCACAGTTTTAGGTGGGTGACATTTAAAGACATACATTTCCACCAACTGTCATGATCTGGGTTTAAATTGGCTACTGGAATAAAACAATGCTAATTCTGGATGAGGGAGTTTAATGCTTCCTATTAGGAAAACTGCTCAATATCTGTATAAAGGAAGGTGGCTGCTCTGCATGGAAGGATTTGTCACAGGGCCTACAGTGTATACAGTAAATAAACCTGTGGATTAATATAGTCCTGAAGTTTACTTGAAGTGTAGTCTTCACTGTGAACTCTCATGTGTTAACTTTCTTGACTTTTTAAAAAATCTGAGTTATGGAGCATGTGGGCTACCTATAAATGTTAAAACCTGAAAGTCCAGGGATCAACCCCTAGCCCTCAAGGCTTGTAGCACAAGACTGGGTCATGTCTTTGCTGTTCAGTTTTGGTTTCTTCTAGGCTGTGTTAGTACTGTGTAGCACTTGTAGCGTCCTTGGGATATAGACCATTCCCAAGCAGTTGTTTTTATTGTGTGTTTGTGGTTCAAGCTCCCTGAAATAATGAAGATTGTGTTTCAGTGCAAATTATCTTTCGGGCATGATCACAAGGTTGTGTTAAATGCTGTGGGATATGCTACGATGGCCTCTAAGCATGTGTTAGAAGAACCTCACACCAGTCACCAAAGGAAGTGCAAAGTTCTCCACCTGGGAAGGAAATAACTCCTTGCCACCAGTACATGCTGTGGGCTGACCCCCTGGAAAGCATCTCTGCAGAGGAGGTTGCAGAGGTCCTGGTGGACATGTAGAAAATGAGCCAGCAATGGGCACTTGCAGAAAAAAAAATCTC
>NW_010257069.1:0-11142 GCF_000690775.1 Eurypyga helias | reverse complement strand
AAGAGTGCTGCCAGCAGGTTGGGGGAGGTGGTGTTCTCTTTTACTCAGCGCTGGTGGGACCATACCTGGAGTACTGTGTCTAGCTCTGGCTTCAACAGTGCAAGAGGGATGATGCTTCTGGAGAGAGTTCAGATACAAAGAAAGTCAAAGAGATTTGTCTGGGTTCACATGACCAATAAGGTCATTGTTGGCTTATGCCAATTATCAACCATATGTGTGAACCATAGCTGTCAGCCAGGATTCTGATACCTCAACCGTCTGGAGTGGTTGCATACTCTCCTGAATTCATAGTAAAGATTACAACATGACTGGAGGCCTTAATTGCAATAATTTCCTATACTGATCTTGCTTAGTCAATAATTGTAGGGTTTTGTCAGTTAGTGGTTCTGTCCTTACAGCTGCCTCAGCCCAAAATTCCCACATGACAGATGCCATGCTGATAGAAATGTAACTCAAGACTAAACATTGTCTTATTGTGTATACAGTGTTCATTCTGAGATCACTGGGAAATTCAGTTGCCTGGGATTAAAGAATAATTTCCTACCTACCTCTATGAAGTCTGTTCACATCTGGATTTAACAATAAAATATGACTATAGCAATTAAGTTATCCTTAAAGCATTTTAGAAGCTAGCTATTTTGTCTAGCAGAGCACTTCGACTTTCTTCTGTTATTCTACATTTTTTTATTAAGAATCTGGGACGTCTGACTGCTTTAAAACAACGCTATAGCAGGATCAAGTCTATTATCTATAGTGTGAACATATTTAAGCTTTCCTTCTTGTAGCATGTCCGTAAGTATGTTACAGGCATGTTCTACAGATTACATTGTAATCAACAGATCTCAGTTGATTCCAGAAAGTCAACTTTATCATATATGCATTCTTATAACATAAAAGAATTTTTTTGTGAAGAACATTCACATTCTGAGAAGACAGGGGTGAAAAATAGTTTTATGTACTTTTTCACTTGCCAAACTGACCACTTAACAGGTAGATGACAAATTTAATTGCCAGTAATTTAGAACTTTTTGGATACTTCATAGCAAGCAATATTAATTAAATATTATTCCCATTTTCAATTTACAAATCTTACATATGTAAGCCTTTTCAGTGTCTTCTAAAGTGCTCACATTTTTTTAAGACTTATTTTTATCAAATAGTTTTTTCTCTATTTTTAAACTTTTTGCTATAATAAAAAACTAGTCATTCATTGCTGGTATGTGATATTGATTTTTCCTTCTGAAGGTGTTTACTCAGGTTTTTTTCAATAATAGAAAAATAAATAATCTATAATAACTTTTATTAGAAGTTCTCTTGTTAAATGAATGATTGAAAATAACATCAATAAAACAAAAAATATTAATAGCATTTTGGATATCCAATGCTACTCCCAACATCGCTGAAGTCCATAGTATCAAGAATATGGACAATATGAAATTATCTCTGCCTGTAAATGTTGGCAAAGCCTGCTAGTGTCTTCAGGTCTTCTTCTTAACATCTGGTCTAATCAAAGTTAACTTGGAACAAATAACATGGGAAGATAAAAAACATCATGATGGTTGACCTTTCTGTAATTTCATTTCAAGAAGACTTTTTATTCCTTCAGTTCTAACTAAGCAATTAATAGTAAATGAAATAAAGAGCAATCAGTTTCCTGCCAGTAAATCAGGGGTCAGAATTTGAGGCAAATCAGAAAATGAACAGTCCCAAAAGCAGACCCACAGTGGACATGGAGTTTAAGAACTAATAAAAAAACATTCATAAAAAATATGCACAGGAACTGGAGGTACTTCAGAAAAAAACCAGATATATTTCAATGAAAGGTACTGACACTGTTGAAAGACATAAATAGTAACATAAGCCCATATTCAGGGAAAAGAAGTTTGCAGTCTGTATTTGAAACATTTACATTAATTTTAACTTCAGATGTTCAAAACATAGTTTTGTATTATAGTTTTTTAAATCACAATCAAGCATCAAGAAAGGAATGTGTTTTACAAAAAAAATCACAGTTAATGTTTAATTTTCTGTAAAATCAATATTTAGATATTATCAATGTTTGTCACTTGCAGCTACAAGCCCTACATGCTTGATTATTTCCTTCTATAGGATAAGAAGAGATAAATAAAGTTGCTTAGCTTGAGGCCTAGGAAATAATGACCTCAGTTTAAAGTTCTACAATATGACAATGGAAGATCACTGGGAAAATACCAATATATTCACTTCTTGCTTTTTGTGTTTGTGTGTCATTTTGGTGGTGGGGGAGGGGTGTGTATGTGTGTGTGTGTTTAATTTTCAGCATCTATTTCCTTTTGTGTGATTACCAGGGTTTACAGTGTAAGGAATAGCTGGTAGGAAACAAAGTTGTGTTACTCATTAAGTAAAAATAAACTGACAGAAGACAAGGTATGCAGCAAAATGTGTTTATATGGCCATGACAAAATAATCGTAAGGATCAAGTTCTTACTACAGATGAAACAGAACAGCTCTATTATATTCAATGAAAATATGAGTTAACTGTCTGACTTGATTTTTGTCACTCTAAAACACCACCACATGCATGTATGTTTGATTTTTAGTGAAGTTTCAAAAACTTGCAATGTACAAAAACCCCAGTATTTTGTTTACGTAACAATCAATTTTCTGTTTCTTACAGCAAACTTAGCAGGATCAGAATTGCATTTGTTTCAGAATACAATGACACCTGATCTAATAAATTGCTTGGGACAAGCTGATGTAAGTTTATTCAGTTCTGCTCTTTTACTAGTGGAGGAGATATCAGTGGGAAGTAAAGTTTTGTCATAATTATGTGACATGGCACTGCTGTAAGCTAAAGTTCAAACACACCACCAGGGATAAGTTTGATTTTCCAAGCCCTAAATCATTTAATTTAGATTCAGTTCAGAGTAAGTCATGTTATCAGATTTCTAACAAATTATAGGATTGGAGGTTTCTTTCAAGAACCTGACTCTTGAAGGTCTGTTTGTTTCTTATGTCTATGAAACATTTTACAGTATGTTGCCACCATTCCAACTGAAGAAAAGTTGTGCCTGAGCCTAAACCCAGGTCGCTTTTCCACAGCAGAACAAGGTGAAAGGGAGAAAAATACTTCTGTGCTGTCCTAAGATGTGGAAATGGAGTTTTACTTGATCTTTATTCATCCACCACTCGCTGATATCTGCACTGTCTAGAACACTGCATTAACATTCGCATTTACTGCCTGAACTGAATGCCATGCACCATGGGAAACTCAAAGAACTTAATCAGCAATCAAGATGTATACAAATATGTGGGAAGCAATTACATTATAATAATGCAATACAATAAATTAGGATCATATTGACAACAATGAATTTGTATAATTTAATACCACTGAAAACCAGTATCACATACCTATTGAAACATTCATTATAATAAATAATTTATATTATGTATAAAGCTTATCATTCAGTATGAATATTAACAGCCTTTATTTCCCAGACAGCTAGACAATGGTTATTACTGAGGATTTTGTATGGAAATTATGTTCTTAATTGCAGTGAATATTTTATTGTGGTGAAGGTATAGAAAACAGGTTTTTACTGGCAATTATGAATTACAGTAGGGTATAGTGTACAGAACAGTATCTCCCTAAATTAATATTGTTAACAAAATTGAATTCAATATTTTTTTGAGGAATAGCAATGGTTTTATAGCCTGTTTCTGGTTTGATTTTTTTTTTTCTTCAAAAGTAACTAAATAAATAAAAGCCCCATTGCTGTCTCTAACACCAAAAAAAAAAAAAAGGAAGAACAAACAGTGATAGTATGGTTAGTGAACAGTGAACTAAATAGAGGTTTATATTCAGTTAAGGTATTTTATCAAAGTTTTGTATTTCTAAGGATATGACTGTGTTTCAGCCTCAAGCCCTCATCTGTAAAAAGGTAATGGTATAATTTGTTTCCTGTGATATTTTTGGACACGGTCTGCTTTGGACAGACCTTGTCTTTGTGCAATACAGCTATAGGGTGTTCCAACATTGGCTGTTATACTCCAATACAAATTAAATATGTTTTCTTCAAATTTATTTAAACTTTAGTTGCAAGTGAAGAAAATGTTACAAATATTCTAGAAAGGATAACAGGAGTTACATTTCCTGGACTGACCGTGTAGTAGCAGGACACTTTTGTAAAGTTAATGATGCAGAGTTGTACTGATTTCATTTTTATATTGTGTGTACAAGAATTTACGATACTGATTCTACTGCAACAAGAGTTAAAGGAGAAAATCACTCCAGTTTCAAACCTAGGCAGACAGTGATTCTTGAGCATTTTGCTGATTTATAAGGTGTGCTGGTTTCAGGCAGGAAAGAGCTTATTTTCTTCACAGTTCCGACGGCTGGCCCAGTCTGGCTGTCACGCTTTCTACACATGCACAGTACTTAGGTGGGCAGTGGCCTGTCATTAAGGCTTTTGCTAGCTTCTTAGCTCCATCATTAACTCCTTTGACAGTGTCTTGGTGTGATGGTTAGCGGTTGGGCGAGTAAGTCTGTTAGTGGGTTGGCAGATCAGTTTGATCTTAGTGAACCCAATCAGTGACAGCATGAACGGGAAAACTAACAGACCCACCAACTCATGAATGAGCCAGCACAGGAGTTAGCAGAGTCAAAGAGAATCTCCATCCCTTATTGGATGTGGAAGGGAACATAGTGACAAAGGAAGAGGAAAAGGCTGAGGTACTGAATGTTGCCTTTGCCAAATAGTCTTGAATATCTGAGTAGACCTTTTTTATGAAGTGTTTACTTAGGTTTAGAAATCTGCTCCATGCTTCAAAATATACTCCGAAAGTGCTCCTGAGTAAAAATGTCAGTCAGAATATGTTATTCTTTTCCGTTCATATCTTCTGAAAAATGTAGTTCATCACAGATTATACTGGTATGTGATCTAATAGGTTGTGGCTGAAGTAGTAGATTTGTTGTCTTAAAAGGGGCACTCCCTCAGGAAGGGAATGAACTTGTTACTCTTCATGTAAGAACATGATAGTCTTGGTGCAAGAGGCTCATGTATCAATTTTAGTCGCCAAGGTCTGTTTAAAGGTCACTTAAAGCTTTTGTATAAAATTATTGCCTTATACTGTGGTGACATACTTAGGCAAATATAACTGAGCTAAATGCAGACTTAATCTTGCTGTATTATAAGGATTATATAAGTGGTAATAAAGGGAACATACTGTACTTTGTTTTTCTGGAATATGTCTTGGAGTTAATGAAGATGTCCCAAAAAAGGAAATTTCATCTTGAAAATTAGTGTAGTAAAACAAGATCTCCTGAAGCAATACTAAAGTTAAATAAAATTAAATCTGAATTCAATTTGATTAACACTTGCCAGATAGGAAAAAAAAAAAAAATTCTTCATTTGCAGGAAGTACTAAATATATGGACAAGGAGACAATTCCTGTAAATTAGCAGCCTGGTTAATTCATTAAGAAGGCATCCCTTGGGTATTTGCTGAAACTGAAAATTTGACAGCCTATTATTGAAATCTCCATAGGATGCTAATGTAGAGTTGAGGTATTTTTCTATTAAACAGAATGACTCTAGGGAGTCAGAGAAAAGAATGTTGGCTGCTACCCTGTAGTTTTCCAGGAAAGTGTTCTTTACCATTAAATTACAAGAATAAAGGGAAGAAGTTTAATTTATCAAAAGCTATGTTGACATCAGCCTGAGATCTAAGTTTCTGAGTGATAGGATGTTAGAAATATATAAAGCTTTGTCTTTGAAAAGTTGAACTGGATTCTGTGCATACTCTCAGGAAAAATCACATGCATTTTTAGTTGGTTTTTCAGGGTTTTGGTTTGGGTTTTTTGTTTGTTTGGATTTTTTTTAAAGGTATATGTGAGATAACTACATGATAACAAATATTGAGATTGTGCAAAATGGGCCTTTCTGCAAAGGTAAGTTCAATAGTGTGAAACCCAACTATACTCTTAATACAACTAATTCACTTATTGTTACTGTCTGTATTAAGAAACATCTAGCAGCCAAAGCCACTGTGGTAAATACTGTGAAACCAAAAAAATACTGCAGTTTTGGGGTTTTTTTTTATATGTTGTGTTATAATATCTGGAACTGCTAGATTCACTTTTGTGTTCATCTGGTTCTTTATATTGGCTTTTGGATTGCAAACCTGACAGTAAACCACAATGTAGAGGTCAACTCATTAATCAGAATCCATTTGAATGTGTGTTTGGAGTCCAATTTAAATTTCCAAATCCATAAATATAGTAGTTGTTGGAACAAAGTTTGAAAATGAATTATTTTTTTCTCTAAATAATATAGTACTACCTGATAGTGTACACTTCCATAATATTAAGCCTTAATGATCAACTGTTTCCATATTTCTCTTGACCTCAGAGTTTTCTACTCAGAAAAAATAACCAAATAAAGAGTTACAAACAGTATCCAGTATCAAATTTGCCCTCCTCCTCCTCCACCCCTCCTTTCTTTTTAACACCTACCAAATGCCTTCAATGTCTACAAACACACTTTGTGGATTAAAAAAACAACCAACCAACAAATCAGTAAATTGGAATTTTAAAAATGTGTTTAAATAACAGCTAACATTGCAGTTTAAATGGAAATTTCTTGTGTACTTGCATTAAAGGATGATCAGCTTTGAGAGACTCTAAAAAACACACTAAGATACTGCAAGGGGTTTTTCTTCTGAAGTTCTTCAGCACACTGGAAAGTAATCTCCCCAAAAGATCAATACTTCCCTCAGTGTGCTGATTGAATTTGTCTTCCAAACATAAGCAGAAGGAAATAGAAACCACAGGCAGCTTGCAAATCCAAGTAGGTCATAAATGAGTCAACATGTCCATTAAGATGCATTGACTTTCCATCTATTTACGTAGAGATTACAAACAGGAAATTGTTAAACAGGTGATACTAATTATGCACCACACTGCCATACAGTCAGCTCATTTTGTATACTAACTTCCTGAGACTTCTTTTTTGGTATTCTTGCCCTGAAACAAATGTAGTTGTATCTCAGTGTTTGAGAAAACTAGCACCTTACCAGCAAGAGTACTATTAACAAATTAAGTGTATAATTCAGAGTATGTAGTTCATAAGATTTTATGTCCTTATTTCTCTGTATAAGTGTGATTATCCAAGCCTTTTCCATCTGTAAATACTATTACCTTATGGTTCTAAAACCTGTGTTCATGGAAAAATCTTAGAGATCTCATGAATACTATGGGAATTATTTCAGAACTTGAATGATAATGTTTTGAGGAAAACCTATGGCCTGTCAAGACCTCATGTTTCGTTCTTATTCAATGAATACAAATAGCAAGGTCTTACTCTTACAATGGCACACTGAGGACATGATATTCTATGGAGTCAGAATTGGTACTCTCTAGGCTTGTCACGCTGGGTCCAGAATCCAAAAGCCATATGTTTGTGATGTCTGACATTAACAATTGGACATATTGCTCTCAGAAGGCCTTGGTAGGTAAAGGAAAAACAGTCTTACATAAACAGTTCTGACCCTCAGCCTTTGACCACATATCGGTACTGCAGCTGTCTCTGCACCACTCATACAGACAATGAGAAAAAGTATTTTGTTGCCTTCTCATGTTACAGCTCCGAGTCATTCTGAACTGTGTACAGAAGGCAGGGATTTGTCACCTGACACTGCTGACATACAGCATATTGAAACTTAACAGGAGTCTTAACGCCTGATGTAGGAGCTGAGTCTTGTCGCATAACATGAAGTAGGATGTGTTCACCTCCTTTTTAATGAAAGCTGGCAATCCTAGCTGAATGGATAGTGATTAAATATTACATTCCATGAACTAACCAGTGAAGTGATTCAAAATGGCTTAATTTGAATGGTGAATTATGTAATTCCTAGGAAAATGAGTAATGAATTGTCTGTCTATATATGCTCAATTACCAACCAAATTCAGAATAAGATCTTGTTAATGATGTCCTCCCAACCTTGCTATTTGAATTTAGCAAAACAGTGAAACACAATTTATAATTGAAATACACATACCAAACTTGCCTGTGTCTTTCTGAACAGTGTTGTACTGAATCTCTCTGATGTGAAAGAAGAAGGAAGACAGAGTCGGAATAGGCACATACCTGAATAGAATGACATAGGTGAATGATGCAATGATTTCCCAGTAAAACACCAAGAGAAATAATAACATCTAGTAGTTATTGCTAACATGCTACTAACAAAAATAGCTAATATTTTTGCCTTCTAACTTCTTATATTGTAATTCAGTATATTTTGGATTACTACGTGAAATTCACTGCAGGAGTAACTTTCATGGATTGTACTTAGTTATATTGAACCTGATTGCAGGATACTGCTTTCTGGTTCAGGATTTAATGGTTTAAATAAAGATAATATTTATTTCAAATAGTACAATATATTAATTTTTGGGGGGAAGATTCATTAGGAATTAACAACTGTGATACAATATGAAGATCATCAATCCTCTTCTGTATATAGATTTTACTGAAACAAGCCGAGCTTGAAAAACTAAATAGAGGGAAAAAGTATCACTTCTTCCATGAAAGACAAGTATGATTTTAACTGTATTCTTGTGTTAGAAATCTTGAACCTATATCATACTTCTACTGGAAAATCTTTTATGATTACTTTATGTTACTGTCTTTGCTATGAGTAGAAACATTACAGCTATCTATAAGCTACTAGCAGACAAACCATCTGCTGCATGCCTATAAAAATCTTTGAATGAGAAAAGCAGCACAGCTTTTAAGTGGAGGCAGTGTAGCACTTGCTTAACTGCTCTCTGTGGATTTTCTGTTACAGAATGTCCTGTAGTGCAAGACTGGCAATCAGTACTTAAATGGGGACATTAATTAGCTCAGAATAGCTACTAATTTTTGGCTGATTCTTGTTCCAAATGTTTTATCCTTAGATAAATTATTCATTAATTATTGTGGTCATCCTTTCTTTGGTTCTAAGGAATGAACAATACCTGACAAGTGACTAATTGCAAGTTTTCTTCATTTATCATTGTGTAGTGGTTTTATTCCACCAGTTCATTTCACATTTTCTTGAGGGAGAAGCTGACATATCATGGCAGGTCATTGTAAATAATCATTACACAGTAAATGCTTTATACCTGACAGTATCAACTTGAATACCTTACGGGATCAATGTGAGAGAAAGGAGATACATTTCCTATAAAGCACACCTTAAGTGAGTTTTCTTGGATTTCTACTATTATACCTGAGGGCCTCTTCTAAAGGGACATTTTGACCCAGATTGAGTTTTGCATGTTTAGACAAATAGGAACATTAAACCATTACCTTTTCTTCCAGGTAAAGAAATAAATAAGTACATAATTCCCTTAACCCAGTCTCACTATGTTATTATTTTGTCTTCTCTTCAACAGAATAAGGAAATATAATAAATAACTTGCACTGAGGTAGAAAGTAAGTTGATGTGCTGGTTTCAGGCAGGAATGATCTCCTCTTCTACACAGAGTTGGCTGGCCCAGAACAGGTGAGAGAGGGTTTCACTCCATTGTACGTCAGGCTCAGTGGTCAGGATGGGTGTGCACATGTGTAGTTCTGAGGGGGCAGGTGGCCTGGCAGGAATCATTAAGGCTTTGGGCTAGCTTGATAGCTAGGTTGTTAGCTCCTTTTTTTAGGTCTGATGTAGTTGTTAGGAGTGGAGGAGGTTTTTTGTTAGTGAGTTGGGGGTTAGGCAGTTTTTGTCCCCGCTCTTGGGTTCTCAGGCTCACATTTCTCTCTGCTCATTGCTTTGGGACCTGGCTGTGTGTTGGTTGGCACATGGTGAGCTATTGTAACATAAGTTCTATTTTCTATTGTTTTAATTACTTATTAGTCATAGTATTGTTAGTATTAGTATCACCATAATTTTCATTTTTATTATTCAATATTAGTTATCTCAACTTTAGAAGCTTTCCCTGTCTTTTCCTCCAATGCCCCTTCACTATGGGTGGGGAGGAGGTGATCAAGTGACTGAGTGGTATTTAATTGTTAGATAAGGCTAAACCATGACAGCTGATCAAAAGAATTCACTATTTCACTATTTCTTGGCTGTAGAATACATGGTGAATTCTGTGCCTTTCCATGACACTGTGCTCCAAAACCTGAACTTTAATTTTCTTTAGGTTTCTTCTAGCCTATTTTATTGTAACATAATTTTTTCTAGCCTGGATGGTTATGATTTTTTTTTTCAGAAACTCTTTAATATATTTTAGAGCATCTCTTATGGCTAGATACAAACTTGAGCTCATTTTGGAAGGCATGATGCTGTGCTATTGTTACTTTCACATAGTAGTGTGTAAATTTGACTACTACTGGTGGATTAGAGCTCACTTTTGACTGATCTGCTTGGATGACAGGTGATAAAGCACTGATCTATTCACTTCCATTCATGTCCTTACTCAAAACCTGATTGCAGAAATTCATTCAGTGAAAAATCACTAGTTTAGGAATAAGGGTGACAAGAAAACCTTCCATTCAATGAAAATTTTAGTGCTCTGATATTTATTTTTATTAGAACAAAAATGAGTCTTTGACAAACTTTTAGGCATAAGGCACACAGGATAATTAAGAATACTGTCCAGACAAAGGGACATTGCTGATTCAGGTTTGTGGTGTAGTTGATTCAGCAAAGGACCTTGAATATGGATGTCAGGTATAAAGATGTAATAACTAAGAAATATTATTTCAAAAAACTTACTTATTCTAACTGAACAGAAAGTTTTAGGTGACAAGATCTAATGAGTCCAAAAGCAAAAAGATTTTTAAATTACCATTTTAGCCCCAACAGAAATTTGTCTCCTTGGCTAGTTTAAAATGGAGAAAAACATGGGGGTTTGAATCAGTCATGAGCTCACAGAAAAAGAAGTCTGACCTAGATTTATCCCAACCTTTTTTGCTAAATTTATTGTCACACAGAGGAATAAAATGACTGCTCTGATGCAAATTACTTTTCAATTCTGAAAGCTTCTCTTTCTCTCTTCTGCCTTTTATTACCATTTTCTGCAATTTAAGGGGCAAAGCCACATCTAGGCATGGTTACACAAGGAGGTGAACTTTCTGTCATAGTGCAAGTAGTCAAATTCAACTCCCCCGACTGCCCCCCC
>NW_010257068.1:0-925 GCF_000690775.1 Eurypyga helias | reverse complement strand
TAACAATGTGGTGGTGGCTGATCCAAACCCCCTGTTCTGGACTTTTAAAATTGCTCACTGCATGGTGGAATCTACTGCTCTATGTGTTGCTTATTATCCTTATCTTATATACTTAAACCAGGTTGAGCGGTTTAGTTAGGCTCTTCAGTGTATTGCTGATTCTGGGAGGAATCTTCTATCTGTACCTGTATTTAATATTGTCAGCCCCCTGGTACTTTGTGAGTTATCTCCTGGATGCTTTCAATAATTACACCTTTCTTTTTTCTCCTCAGAATCTCAGTCTAGAGAGGAGGAGAGATTATTCAGGACTGGCTTGGATGAGGATGAATTATTCCAATTTTTTCCCTCTTCTCTTGGGCCAATGGCAAAAGCATGAGTATTCTGGAAATTATTCATGGGGTTGGGAAGATCTATGGTTAGGGATCAGCACATTTCTGAATGTTCTTGTGATCTTGTGTAAAGTTAAAGAAATGTTTAGAAACACTGTCCTATCTACTACCAGCACTCGAGGCAGACGCAGGTTCTGCGCAGCCACCCAAATAACCCTAATGCGAAGGGGGACAGCATGGACCCATGGAGCAGGCAGGGACTGTGTGGCTGCAACCATGGCTACATCACCACCCACCGCAGCCCTGTCACTCCACCTTCCACTGCAGCCAGCCCACCTTCCACTGTGGAAGGTGGATGTAGACTGGCAGCATAAAGGTGAACTGTTTATAGCTCGGTGGACCCATGACACCTCAGGACACCAAGGGAGAGATTCAACATACAGATCAAGGGATGGACTTGACCATGGACTCCACTGAACAGGTTATTCATGAATTTGAGATGTGCTACTATTAAACAAGTCAAGAGGGTAAAACCTGTTTGGTATGTGGGGCGATGGCTGAAATGTAAGTCTGGGCAGGCC
The DNA here is from genome assembly GCF_000690775.1 of Eurypyga helias. NCBI lineage: Eukaryota > Metazoa > Chordata > Aves > Eurypygiformes > Eurypygidae > Eurypyga > Eurypyga helias. The sequence goes on along the minus strand of NW_010257068.1, from coordinate 15 downwards.
TGGCAGGTTGACTAC
>NW_010257067.1:0-1542 GCF_000690775.1 Eurypyga helias | reverse complement strand
GGCCTGGTTATGGGGCTGGAGCTGGGCCTGGCTCTGGCCCTGGGTTTGGAGCTGGGCCTGGGCCTGGGCCTGGGTGTGGGGCTGGGGCCGGCCGTGGGGCTGGGCCTGGGCCTGGTTATGGGCCTGGAGCTGGATGTGGGGCTGGAGCTAGTTGTGGGGCTGGCCTTGGGGCTGGGCCTGGGCCTGGCTGTGGCCCTGGGCTTGGAGCTGGAGCTGGCCGTGGGGCCGGCCTTGGGGTCGCTCCACACGTCCCCATCTCCCTGTGTCCCACGTGGCACTCCGTGTGTCCTCCTGCATCCCTACATCATCTGTCCTTAACCCCCCCGATGGCATGGAACGGGGGAAAACCGTGTTGAAACCGGATTAAATCTGGAATAAATCAGGATTAAAACTGGATTAAAACTGGAATAAAATTGTCTTAAATCCAGAAAAAAACCAGGTTAAAACTGGATTAAATCCAGAATAAAACTGGATTCGATAAGGAATAAAACTGGATTTAAACCAGATTAGATCCGGAATAAAACTGGATTAAATCCTGGGTAAAACCAGATTAAATCCAGAATAAAACCGGATTAAAACCAGAATAAAACAAGATTAGATCCAGAATAAAACTGGATGAAAACTGGGTTAAAACTGGAATAAAACCAGATTAGATCCCGGATAAAACTGGATTAAAACTGAAATAAAACCAGATTAGATCCGGAATAAAACTGGATTAAAATCGGGTTAAAACTGGAATAAAACCAGATTAGATCCCGGATAAAACTGGATTAAAACAGGAATAAACCCAGATTAGATCCAGGATAAAACTGGATTAAAACTGGAATAAAACCAGATTAGATCCGGAATAAAACTGGATTAAAACCGGGTTAAAACTGGAATAAAACCGGATTAGATCCAGGATAAAACTGGATTAAAACCTGAATAAAAACAGATTAGATCCGGAATAAAACTGGATTAAATCCTGGATAAACCCGGATTAAATCCACAATAAACCCGGATTAAATCCAGAATAAAACCTGATTAAATCCAGAATAAAACTGTATTAAAACTGGAATAAAAACGGATTAAAACTGGAATAAAACCAGATTAAATCCAGAATAAAACTGGAATGAAACCGGATTAGACCCTCTCCCGCTGCTGCCTTGTTGCTCTTTATTCCCGATCCGCTCATCCCATCCGTCCGGCTGGCGCTTGGCACCATCCCACATCCCCCTAACCTCGTCACCCCCCGGCTGTTTCGGGAAGGGGAGTGGGGGGCGCGATTGGCGCTCAGTGGGATGCTCTCAGCTCCCGATCCACGGCCTGGAGGAAGCGGTCGTTGAGGAAGAGCATCCGGCCGTGGGGCAGGAGCCGGCGGAGAAGGATGTCGGGGGTGTCCGGGCGGAGCAGGACGTCGGCGCCCGAGCCCAGGAGGCGCAGGGAAGCCAGGAGACGGGGGGCCAAGCGGCGGAGCGTGATTTCGGCCAACGAGAGGTTCTCCGGGGGGTCGCAAACCAAGGCCAAGGCCAGGGCCGACACCGAGATCCAGGCTACCCTCAC
>NW_010257066.1:0-10304 GCF_000690775.1 Eurypyga helias | reverse complement strand
GGTGGTATTAGCAGTGTTTGGTTAAGGGTTGGAATTGATGAGTTCTTTTAAGTTCTTTTAAGTTCAATTAAGTTCTTTTCCTATCTAAGGGTTATATGATTCTATGATCACTATATTGATTTGGTTTTAAACAGTAGAGATATACAGTGCCAAAATGTATAAATGCATTGGGTGAGTATCTCAGAGCACTGTGTTAAATGATCTATTTTATTAAACCCTAACACTGACAGAATAAGAGAATACAAAACCCAATTTGTCTTCTGAGGAAATCTGAAGGAAATTATATAGTGTAAAAATACATGCTCGGGAGATACGGAGTCAAGTGTTACCAGTTTATCAATCACACACTTGCTCTGGTTAATGAGAGATCCTGAAACAGACTTACCTGAGTCTGTTTGAGACCCCACCTGGTGTACTGTGTCCAGCTGTGGAGCGTTCAACATCAGAAGGGTATTGACCACTTGGAGCGAGTCCAGAGGAGGCCACGAAGATGCTCAGAGGGCTGGAGCACCTCTCCTATGATGAAAGGCTGCAAGAAATGGGCTTGTTCAGCCTGGAGAAGAGAAGGCTCTGAGGAAACCTCATTGCAGCTTTCCAGTATCTGAAGGGGCCTACAAGGGTGCTGGGAGAGGACTTTTTTACAAGAGCCTGTATTGATAGGACAACGGGTAATGGGTACAAATTGAAATCAGGGAGGTTTAGATTAGATATCAGGAAGAAATTCTTCACAGAGAGGGTGGTGAGGCACTGGAACAGGTTGCCCAGAGAAGCTGTGGATGCCCCATCCCTGGATGTCTTCAAGGCCAGGCTGGATGAGGCTTTGAGCAACCTGGTCTAGTGCAAGGTGTCCCTGCCCACGGCAGGGGGGTTGGAACTAGATGATCTGTAAGGTCCCTTCCAACCCAAACTGTTCTGTGGTTCTATGATTCTACCTAAGATATGAACATAAAGTGTAACTTAATTAATTTTTTTGTCATATTCTGAAACAAAAGAAAGTCTTCCACTAATGTGAATAAACTCTAATTTCAGTTCATCCATGTGACTCTGAAAATTAACTTTTAATTTCCACTTTTAAATGATGTATAGTATTTGCCCATGTAAATAGTGCTAATAAATGTTGTTAAACAGCCTTTTGATATCCAGTTCACCTCTTCATCGGGGACACATATATTGTATTAAACTAATGTGAAATATAGTTAATTTCTGTATTATGGTTATTAGCATACCTGTATGGGGTGTATCTTTTGGACCTGGGTTAATATTTTATTTTATGGCTTGAATTTCATATTTTTCAATGGCAAAATTGAATGTGTTGATTTTTGAAACTGTACTTTACACTATCTGAGTAGATAAGGATGCATAAAAATTCAAAATACTCAACATAGCACAATGAAATCCTTATCTCATTTCTAAATATTCCAGTCAGATGTCACCACTACATTACAGGACAAGGTTCCTGTGGATATACGGGAACCACCTCCTTGTCACAGGATGAGGTTCCTGTGGATATACATGAACAAAACAACGAATAGACAAACTGTGAGGGTCCCCAAGAAATGGTAAGTAAAAAATGGTTTATTCTTTTTAAATTAAGAAACCACCATAATTTTAGAAAAAATGTAAGATATCTTATAACCAGAATACTTCATAACACATATTTTTAAATTACCATCCCTTTAATAAGGAGCTCAAATCCACTGAAATAATGGTTCCATGGCTCAGATGATGTCCTATTCAGCAACTTAGAAACAGCTATCAGCATGAAACTTTGGCAAGACAATCCTGTGAGACATCAAAGATATATACATTTCACTGTCTTCAGGTCTTGGAATCAAGAGCTTGCAAGACAAGTATCAGTTTATTTTTAACAAAATATATGTCCTCATATCTTGTGAGAAAAAAAATATTCATCTCAGTATTTTTAGACACTTGTGATTCTTTTGGATGAATACTAGGGTAGAGTTTAGGGATGTTCTTAGAGATATCCAAATCTGAAGAAAATTATTAATATTTTTATGCTGTGTGCTGTTGAATTGCCTTGCATTCCATTCGTTTAGAAGTTTACTGTGGTGTTACAGAAGGAAATGTTTGAAAAGTATTCGTATAGAGTATCAGTAAAATTTCTGCTTTGCTTTAGACATTAGATTCCAAGGTTATTGCTTGGAAGTGCATTGCTACAAGCTAGAAAAATCTACCAATATAAGAGAAGGAGAAAAAAGATATTAGTGAGATACAGAGGTAAATTAATGTTCATTTTTTTAACCTTGTAAATGTGTATGGTGTTTAAAAAAGGGAAATTCAAGTTGTGTGGGCTGGGAACTTCATATAATTTTGTGTTTTCCCATTGCTTAGCATGATGTTAAGCATTGATATCTCTATAGCTATGACCACATGGGTCAGATAATACTAATATAAATGACATCATGGCTGGACCAGACTCTTCATATCTTCTTATGACAGTGTATTTTATGCACAAGTTGTTCACAAACACACCAATTCTTTGCAATGTGAGCCTTTGCACCAGTGAGCCTTATTTACGATCTAAAGTTTATAATTCTACTGCAAAGTCAATGGGACCTGTATATCTTTCACCGTAATATTGTGATTTGCTTGTAGTTTGAGTCAGATATTTCCTCAGGGAATCAACAGCTCTAAATACAACATATCTTCTAATTGTTATATTCTAGCTGGCTAATCTTTTTCATCTTCTTTTGCCATACACGCATACACACACCTGGCAAAGGTTGCTGTTAAAAATAGGCCTGCCATGACTCTGATATATAGACTTGTAGATGTTTTTTTGTTGTTGCCATTATTGATTTCTGTTCTGAAATCAGTAATGGTTTGGGGTTTTTGTGGGTTTCTTTTTTTTTTCATTTCTTTTTATTTTGGCACAAAACTGAAACTCACGAAACACTTTCATTAGGTTAAAATTGATAGCTAATATTAAAATTGAATACATTTCTCCTATTCTTTGTACATAGTGCAGTAAGAGCACTATTACACCACATATTGAACTATATAGAGGCTGAGAGAGAATTCTACCATATCTGCTTGCTTTAGGCAGAAAAGAGCTTTGCAACATACCCAAACAGAGGATGTTTTCTCAAACTTATTCCAGAGCTTGATCTTCCAAACACAGAAAAGGTATCACCTGACAATAAGTTCAATGTACATGTAGTCTAAGAACCTCAAAGATATTAGTAAAATTTAATTTATTATTTATTAAGGACAGTAGAAAAGAATCTGGGTCTGAGGAATCTGCCATGCTATCTATCTATCTATCTATCACAACCATACATTTCAAATAATTTTTGGTTTTATTTTTCCTGACTCGATACATCTTTTGCTACTTTTGAAAAGACAGACTAAGAAGTTGAAGATGGTATTTGAAAACTTATTGTAATATTTTAGGTGTTTATATTTATTCATGGAACTGACATTATTTGAAGAGCTGTGATACTTAGCTTTCCAAGTACATGAAACTCCTGCGCTAGCAATGAGCAATCACAAGTATTAGAACTCAAATCTATTTCTGGTCAAGGACTAAGTTTTGTCCAACGTAGGTGCAGTCCAGTGTAATTTTGATGCTGGAAAGAAAACAGTCCTGTAGGAATGTTATTTAAGGAGTGACAGCTGTTTGAAGATACTTAAGGAGCTTAGAATGTCAAAATGAATCCTAGGAGAGCTGGATTAGTGAGTACAGGACAGGTTAGCAAGTCTAAAGTACATGACAAATGCATGATTTCATGTGGTTCTGAAATTGCTTACATGGATTTTACACTTGGACAGGTACTCCCTACTTGTACATGTGTAGAATATATTTTTAAGCACTGAACTTTTGCTCTACCTTTTATCTTCTTCATATGCAAGTTATCTTACTCTCCTGCAGCTGTAAATACATCTCATGTTACATTTTTGGTACCCTTTTTATAGTTACCTTGATGACAAACATCTGTGATATACCTGCAAACTTCATGTGTCATAATGACCCGATTAATAGGAAATCACTACACAGACTAAGATATTGTTGAATTAATCTTGTAATGTATGCCTTTCAAAGACTTATGTAGTGTTTATACAAACATCAGTACTTTGGAGAATGAAGTAGAACGGACACAGAAGACAATATTTCATTAAAAAGAATCTGAAGTTTTTCTAACTTCAGAATCACAGGTAGCCGTGTGAAGTTCAAGATAACTGTAAGTGTATATACACTGTTTCTGTGACGTATAAACTAGAGCTGGCAGAATTCATTGAGTAAAAAACTGAGATAATTAAGAAATATTCATTAATTTTATCACACAATATTTAGCAAACTGGGAGATGCTCACTAAAGCCACTAAAGATCATCTTGAGAACATGTAGAGACTGTAAGGTTTTAGTGTGAAGGAAAACAGGTATGATTCGTATCTTTCAAAAAAGAGTAAAGGGAAGTGATGAAATTACAGATTCATCATTTCAACTTCAGAGCCCAGAAAAATATTGGTGGAAATTAAAAATAAATTTGGTAGTAAATTCTTGAAAGATAACATCAGATGAACAGTGATATACACAGATTCATCAAAAACATGGGTTTGCAAAAGCACTTAAGTTTTTCAAAGTGTAGCAGGCCTATTCAGGTCTATAGCAGTCTACCTTCACCGTGGACTGCAGGGGAATATTTGCTCTGGTGCCTGGATTACCTCCTCCCCTTGTTCTTCACTGACTGGGGTGTCTGAAGAATTGTTTCTCTCATATATTCTCACTCTTCTCTTCCAGCTTCTGTTGCATGCCGTTTTCCCCCTACTTAATTTTGTTAATACAGGGGCACTACCACCATCACTGACTGACTCAGATTTGGCAAGCAGCAGATACATCTTGGAGCCAGTTGGCACTGACTCGACACAGGGGGATGAAATTACAGATTCATCATTTCAACTTCAGAGCCCAGAAAAATATTGGTGGAAATTAAAAATAAATTTGGTAGTAAATTCTTGAAAGATAACATCAGATGAACAGTGATATACACAGATTCATCAAAAACATGGGTTTGCAAAAGCACTTAAGTTTTTCAAAGTGTAGCAGGCCTATTCAGGTCTATAGCAGTCTACCTTCACCGTGGACTGCAGGGGAATATTTGCTCTGGTGCCTGGAGTACCTCCTCCCCTTGTTCTTCACTGACTGGGGTGTCTGAAGAATTGTTTCTCTCACATATTCTCACTCTTCTCTTCCAGCTTCTGTTGCATGCCGTTTTCCCCCTACTTAATTTTGTTAATACAGGGGCACTACCACCATCACTGACTGACTCAGATTTGGCAAGCAGCAGATACATCTTGGAGCCAGTTGGCACTGACTCTATGGGACACAGGGGAAGCTTCTAGCCACCTTTCACAGCAGCCAACCCAAACTCCCCCAACTACCCAAACCCTGACACGCAAATCCAATACAAATTCACAGATAACACTACAGATAGGCTGGACATCCTGAAACAATCGAGAACAAGTGTGGAAAAGTAGAAAAGAAATTCATGAAGCTATCCATAATGAATTAATTGAGAGTAACTTCATTAATTACACAGCTTTAATGATTCATTAAGTTAAGTACCTGGCACAAACTTAGGCAGGATCTTCAGTAACTGATTATATCATATGGAGAAAATTATTTAAGAGCAACAGTGGTTCAGAAGTTGTATATAAGTAAACCTTGCCAAAGTGCTTCAGCAAAAGCATATATTACTCCGATGCATTTGCAAGAACATAGATTGTTATGTAAAGAATTACCTCCAGTATACTCAGTAAAGCCTCTGCTGGCACTTTACTCTATGGGACACAGGGGAAGCTTCTAGCAACCTTTCACAGCAGCCAACCCAAACTCCCCCAACTACCCAAACCCTGACACGCAAATCCAATACAAATTCACAGATAACACTACAGATAGGCTGGACATCCTGAAACAATCGAGAACAAGTGTGGAAAAGTAGAAAGAAATTCGTGAAGCTATCCATAATGAATTGCTGCTTGAAAAGTGTTGAAAACTACATGACATGACTGAAGAATGAAGCTAGATATAGGACTGTAGAAAACATGCAGGAAAAGAACAGAACTGTAGAATCATAAAATCTTTTAAGTTAGAAAAGACCTTTAAGACTGTTAAGGCCCAAAACTGAACACAGGATTAGAAGTGCAGCCTCACCAGTGCCAAGTACAAAAGAACAATCACTTCCCTAGCCCTGCTGACCACACTGTTCCTGACACAGGCCAGGATGTCGTTGGCCTTCTTGGCCACCTGGGCACACTGCTGGCTCATGTTCAGCCGGCTGTCAACCAACACCCCCAGGTGCTTTCCCACTGGGCAGCTTTCCAACTATTCCTCCCTGAGCCTGTAGTGTTGCCTGGGGTTTTTGTGACCCAAGTGCAGGGCTCGGGACTTGGCAGTCTCTGAAGCCTCTGAAACTCTCTAGAACATAAATGAGTTCTCTGCACCTACGAATCTTCAAAAACAGTCTGGCCAAATGTCTATTACAAGTGACATGGATCTAGGTTCATTCAGGCAGGCTAAGTAGATGAAACACATGATCTTCCTGAGATCCTCTCCCATACTTGGTTCTTTGATATAACAGTGCCTTCTGCATGTCTTCTGACAGCAGAGGCACAGATTTGTTGGCATGACTATGAGAAGGCAAAACCTGAAAAATCATGCTACCAGAGTAAAATGCTAATAATACAATTCCTCTATCACTGGCTGTGTTGCTTTGTTAATTCCATAAATTCCAGTCTACTATTAAACCATTATATAGTGCTGGAACAAACAAATAAAAAAAAAAATGCAATCAGTATCAATTAAATATTCCTTGTAAGTGGGTGTGGATGGTTCATGCTTCTTGTAAAAGTTTGTTTCTCAATTCAGATCAGCTACAGGTAACTTGAGTAAATTCATTGAGAAATTTTCACACAAGCAATACATAACCAAAATTAAATGCTCAAGTGTCATTTAAAATGAAAATCTTAGATTTTGAAAAATCAGAATGTATTCAAAGGCAATGCGAACAGTATTTTTAAAAGACTGGAAATTTTTGAGGCTGAATTTTGTCTACAGATGATAAGTCCTTTTTCTCAAACTCCATTTGCAAGCACAGAGCTCATCACAACATACCCTTTTGATTATAATAATGAGGAATAGCTGTGAGCCAGATCTTGAAATCTCTTCTGCAGTCAATACAAAATCTGATTGAGTATAATTGGTAAAGGATTCAAGATAATTGCAAGGTAGAAAGGAGAAGCAGAATTAACTACAACATGTACATTTTCAGAAAGAACAGAATATAAACCTGGATATCACAGAAGTTCAAATTACTTTTCTGCTACAACACTCATTGGATATTCTGGGAGTGTGAGCCACACACCAATCAGAAAGTCATTCCAACCAGTATCTTGTTCAGATTATCAGATCAAACTGAAGTTATATTGAAATTCAAGCTGCTTAACAGTGGCATTAACACAATTATTAGAAAGTGTTATTAAAAAATAAACAATTTCATTTCAGGGTGTTATAAAATCATTGCCAGCAATTGCCAGAGTTGTTAAGTTTATGACTGTGATCAACCATATCAAAGTAGATCAAACATTAATAGCAAAGCTCATCAGAAGGCTGGTTTCAACCATGAAAGTTGTAGAAAGATAATCGTAACGATTAGCAATGACATAGGGCATCAAGTCTATCAGCTGTGATGAGGCAGCACTTTTTATGAACACCATTAGTACTCAGATATTTTGCTTGGGAAACTGGAGAAATCACTGAACAGGCTCAATGCCTTGTAGAGATAACCTCATTGCACCAAAATCAGATAATCTAATCTACATGTTCAGTTCCACTCTGGAACTCACAAGTTCCCACCAAATGTGCAGAATAAATACAAGTTGAATGCATATGCTCATAGCTCAGTATGCACTGCCCTATAAATGTACCTTTCTTGTTTAAATTAAACAGCTCAATGGTTTGGAAAGCATTTCAGTAGACTTAGTGTTGTACATTACTCAGTGAGGTTTCACACCTAACAAGAAAGGACATGTACTGTCTCATTTTTTCAACGATGGCACTATTGCCATTTCTGTTAGCACAGAAAAAAACCCCACATATTTCCACTTGTGAATTTTTTAAAGCAGCAAATAAACAGAAATTTTGCCTCTGATTAGGATAGAAATAGTCTTTACCATCTTTTACAGTAAATGACTACATTGCCATTTATTTCTGATGGGCAGGTTAAAAGCCAAACGACAGAAACAACTAACCAACCTTCTTGCTCTTTTCCTAATGAGTCCTGGAGGGGTTTACCTCTATAATGTCTGCATGTATACACAGGCATGCTTGCAGACCCACTCCCACACAGGTATCAAGTGCATGGCCAAGTTATGTTTCCTGAGATAAGCACTCATAAATCAGAGCTAAATCCATCTGATTAAGAACAGTTTGGCTCATAGCATTGAAAACACTGAAGTACACTGAATGGATATGGTTTAAATTTTCAGGTTTACCTACAGGCACTTTGTGGAATCCCTGGAAACTGTTCTAATTAAAGCTGAAAAGAAATTATGTTTCAGATCATTCTTGTCACCTCTTTATTACTTTTAAAAATAAGTAAGAAAATCCATCTTTTTCTTCTCCCTGAAAAATGTTTATTTGAATAAAAATGTTTCAGTTTTTGTGTAGAGGAAATATAAAGTTGGATTTAGTGGCTAAAACAGACACAGGCTACCATTTTTTATGTTGCAGTGCACATTACATGGATCCTAGCTGTCTCTCTGGAGGGGCACAGATTTTCTGTAGGCCCTGTGATACATCTGCTCATGCAGACATCTGCACAGTCTGCCTTTGAAAGTTTACAAATATTCTACTGTTAATTCCCAGAGAGGACAAGAGGATCTAAAGGGCTGAAAAGACTCTATAGTTACAGTTTCTGTTCACTTACCCAGTCAAAAGTGGTGGTGACTTCCCTAGAAATTCTGTGAAGAATAAAGAATCAGAGGAGTTAATTAGTTTTTTAATAGGCTATTTTGAACTTCCCAGCTTCTTAGTGAGAGCTGAAGCATCAACTTGCTACGCACTTCAGAAATCAGTCATACAAAATCTATTTTCCTAACAGTCTGATATTTTTGATAGTATGATATTCCTAAACATGAATGTGGATACTCATAAAGGTTGAATTCATTGAGAAAAGTCTATATGAAACAATGTTATGTAAATAAGACCATTAGAAAACCATGCCTTAGTAAAGGTTGGGTATTATATAACTAGGCCATGGAAGACTCAGTAAGACAAACTATGGACCATGATATTTAATTTTGGTTTTTAATCAACATATCTGGGTTTTTTCTGACTGTTAGCTCAGTAGCCTGAAATGTCATTCATTTCACTGTAAGGAGAATACAGTATGTTATTTTCACATCTGTACGTGAAATATCAAAAAAACCTTCTTAAGCTATAAGCCTTTTAAGAGGAGTACAGTAGCTTCAAACTCACACTACATATATCTTACATTATTCACAAAAAAATATATTACTGCAATTCCACAACAATATGTAATTAAATTAACATCTATTGCAAAACATTGGAAGAGTTGAATTGCAACTGCAACAATTATCAACCAGCTTCAGTTTTTAATATATTTTTTAAAATGATAACTCGAGTTCCCTGTTTATAAAACAGTAATGGACCATAGCCCTGAAATATTTGGAGACTAAAGTTCAGGTTTCCCTCATGATCCTGAAGTACTTAATTAAATATATAAATTTCAAGTTAAAAAAAAATGACTGTGCAAACAAACAAAAGTGCTTGCTACATTGCTCAAAGAGAATAAAAGTGTTTAAAAACGTTGCTTCTGAGGGCCATTATCTGGCTTCTATTCTAATTTCTGTCCTCAGTTCTTTCTTCTTTTGCTTCCCATTCTTCCCCTCCTCTATCCTCCTCCCACAAACTGAGGTAACAAGATGGGTTTCCACAAATAACCACAGAACATATTTCCTGCCAAGGGAGTGGTTTAAAAGGATAAACATCTACACTTACACATGCCTGTTGTTCTGGGAACACAAGATTTGCCAATATATAGGAATGACTGGAAAGACCGAGTGCATAATAATCATTTTAAATATACATTTAAAAGCAGATGATTTTTCCATTATTTCATAGCTGTATCTGAAATTCCCTTTCTCACGCCATATCTTTAATGTTTGTCCAGATTTTTTTCTATTTTCATCAAAAAAGAGAGAAGCAGAATCCATGTTTGTTGCTGGCAAAAACTTCAGCCAGGTCTCTGGCTGCAGCGAGTG
>NW_010257065.1:21363-33093 GCF_000690775.1 Eurypyga helias | reverse complement strand
CCATTCTATGATTCTATGATGTGTTTACTAGCTTGTAACAAAATGTTCGGGGTTTTTGTTGTTGGTAGTGTTTTGTGGGGCTTTTTGTTTGTTTGTTTGTTTTTTAGATGAAGGTGCAAAACAATGCAATGTTGAATGAAACCGTGGTAAAGTTGGCAGAAAGCTCATATGGAATTTTTGGGCATTAACCAAATACAGCTTGCCACTATTCATTTGGACCACATTAGGCAGTGGTGAAAGTCATTGAATTCCCGTGTAGGTCCTGGCATTCACACAAAGATTGCCAGAATCTCACAACAGGTCTTCATCAACCTTGAAAAGATTGGTTTTCTCTCCAGGAATGTGGCTATAACCAGTTGTCAGGGGAAAGATTCAGCTATCATGCTACATTGAGTTTTTGTGTGTTCAAATCTCTTACAAGCACATTACAAGAGGCTGCTGAGCTCCCCCTGAACTGGGAACTGAAGGGGAATCTCTGATATGTGTCACCTGCAATCCATTAGTACCTGGGTTGGGGCCTGAGCTCAAAACACCAGTAAAGCAGTCAAGTTACCACAACCAGTTTACTTTTTTTTTTTCTTTTTTTTTCTTGTCGATATCCCCCTTCATTTTATGTGATTTTATTTATTTTCTTCTTTAGTTTGTGATTCAGAGCCTTAATTGATAAAGCTCATATAGTGAAATGTCAATGTATGTAGATTTGATTTCTCTTTAAGCAAGATAGACTTTATTCTTCTTTAAGCACCTTTCTAATGTAACCACACTATGATTCCTATAGCTTTTCATAGCTTTTCAACGATTTGAAATGTTTTCTTCTTGCCCTAGAACATAAGGTAACAGCTTCAATAAACTCATTGTCACTAAATGTCATATTTCTGCTCCAAAGCCACAACCTGCCTCATAGTTTTCACTCAGATCACAAACACACAAATTCTTCAGCAGCAGTCAATTAAATGCCATGGTAACCTGTTGATTTAATTATCCTTCTCTGTGTCATAACAGCTGTGAAACACAGAGTGACAAGCCAAACTTAATTGAAAAACTGTGGTGTGCTCCAGATGTAGCAGTGCTTTGCCAGGTGTTTATTTTTAATGTATAACTTGACATTTACCGCATTAACCCATCTTTTGCTCTGGAAAAAAATTATTAAAAATATAGGTTTCCTGCAACGAATACTTTAATGGAGTCACAATTGTGACTATAATTCTTTCAATTTTGTTAGTATGTGACAGACTTTTACTTCTCCTGCAGAGTTAAATATTAGTTATGGACATTATTGCTACTATTTTGAATCAAGGCCACAGCACATATAACCTGATCCAAAAGCAACTGAAGTGCATGAAGAGTCTATGATGTTGCTATTGTTGATGCCTACGGGGTGCAGATCTAGCTACACATCTTATTATACCTATGTAGCACAGTTGCACACAATTTCCCCACAGATCACTAATGCTAATAGTGTTGGACTTTGACTTTTGGTGTGTGTGTTTTGTTGTTTGGTTTTTTTTTTTATAACTGTTTCACAGCCACTAAGAAAAATGTCAGGTTTTGGGTGTTTTTTTTTTTTTAATCTAGGATTTTAAGACCCTCTTTCTAGAGGCAATAAAAGCAAGTTGTCAGATTCGGTATATTATAATCTACTTTCTTACACCTGAACTTGGATCTCCTAATGCATGTTAAGATCTGGTGGTCCAGTAGTAAAAAAACTTCACCAAAACCCTGACATCTGTCCTTTAAATATTCCATAAAAAAAGGAAATATGTTGGTTTAGATCTCAGAACAGTAAGGAATAAGGGGCAGTCATTCTGTTGCATTATGTTGATCTTTGCCTTTCTTGCATGAAATAGAAGATTTTTCATTATATCGGCAGAAATGGCCTTCTCAAGAACACATGGTTAAAATGAGTAGAATGATCATTCATAGCAATTATTAATAGAATCAAACAGCCTATATGAAGATTACTAGCAAGGTATGTTCCAACATGGCTAAAAGAGACTTTATTGCAATTCATGCATCTATAAAACAAAGCAGGGGCTGTATTTTTTTTTTTAAACATATATCATACAAGTATAAAACTTCTTTGCCTTGCTGTAATTTAATCTTCTAAAGAAATTAAATTAGGGACCTTTCATGGAGTTGCTGCAGCCACTCATGGGTTCTCAACAGTAATGGAAGGAAATCTGAGGATCTGTAGCTGTATTTTCTACAGAGCAGGATGGATCTGGAACACTCCTCATAAGGCAGTTCCTGTGAAGCCAGCTATTCCCCCCCCAAAAAAGTTACTCCATGTCTTAGGACAGGTGACTCTGGCCCAGAGCTTACTCCAATCAAATGGAAGCAAAGCACTAAGTCCTCCTTTTGGAACTGAGCTTGCGGTGGTCTTCAATTTCCTGCCTTTGCTTTTGGTCTTCCAGGTGGAATGTGTGATAATTTAAATGTATTTCTTTCAGGCCTGGAAAACCTAACTGCTGGGACTTCAGTTTGTCAAGTTTTTGTTTCATGACTCATCACAGCAACCCTGTACACACAGTGCTGAGAAATGGGCACTTTTGGCTCCATAACATGGCAGAGAGAATGACCCAGAAGAACCTGTGCTCACAGCTGACACTGGAGGGCAAATAGGAGGAGGAGTTTGGCAGAAGCTGAGACCAAACGAGCTCTAAGATAAGCACACTCTGTGGTACTACCCAAGAAGCACAAGGCTTCCACTGGAGATTATTTCCAAAAGGGCAAAGCAGATCCTGTTCTCAGCTCTTCCATAGAACGGACGACCACCTTGGATTCTGGGAAGGACAGACAAACTCTGATGCTGCGGAAGCTTTTCAGCTTGGGACAGAAGCAGATTGGGGATAATGCATTTCCTGAGAAATGGTCTGTACGTCTCAGCATGTCTTCAATAAAAAAGTCATTCACGCTCACCAGTGAACCTACTTCCTCTCAGAATTTACTCTGACAGTATTTATTCCTATTTTGAACCTCATATTGTTTCCATTACTTTGTTATTTTAAGCTGGAGATAGAAGCTTAGGCAATGTAAGTCTTAAATTTTAAAATCAGAAGTACCAGCTTCCTGCACAAAGTTTGATAAACATCAAGCACTGGTTTTCATACTGACAGTAAGAAGTGATGAGTCTTTCTGAAAAAAAACCCATGCTTTAGACCTGCAGTATAACTTGTTGCTTTCAAACCTAAAGCTAATTCTAAAAAAAGGAGTAATATGATTATCTGCAACACCTGCTAGCATATTCATGCAATTTTGAAATACATTTATTTTGGAAGTAAAATTGAAAAAGAGCAAATGATTCAAATCAGAAACCTCCTTGTTTAACTATTGGCACTCCATGAAAGAGAAAATTTGGAACCCTTGGCTTTATGTATACATACTACACTAAAGCTTTATAGATTAAAATCCTGAATTTAAAGTAATAGAACCTGCATGAGCTGTGCTCAGGGTGCAAATATTCTGATCATCTATGCTTTGTGTATTTTTGAGTGAGGGATTTAATTCATAGGATTCTTCACATCTTTCTGTGATGTTTCAGTGATTGACACAGGAGAAAAAGGTTTATTTTCTGAGTGGTCATACTGTTAGAGCAATTCTGGCACATAAGGAAGTTGATTATGCCCACTAAGAAACTGACACTACTTATTTATCTCGAGGTCTTTCACTGCTGCTCATTGTTGTACAAGTGAAGTCGTTTTAGCCATGCTTGTCATCATGTAGTAGAGTGCAGTGGTACAGATAATGTCTAAGGGCTTATTAGTCAGGGTTAAACCAGCAATATTGCTTCTTGACCTGAACTACATCATATGCAACCCACACAGATATTTCTGTGCTGTAGTCTCCAGGATCTTTGGTTCCAGGGTGACTGTGAGGAAAGCTAAGCAGAGTATCTCTGAGCCCAATTATGTCTAGTCCAATTAGCAGTAGAAGTCAGCTCCATGCACTTCATAAGAGTCACTTCCAAAAACACTACTGAAAAGGCTTGCTGTGCCTTTTCTATCATATGCTTAGCCTTGGACTTTCCTCTCGCAGGTCTAGACAGACAAATGGGTGGTTAAATATTTAAAGATATGGCTGATACAGCATAATTTGAACTGATGACATTCTCTCACGGGTTACTGGTACAACTCAAAAATGGAATATAATTATCATAACAAAACATAATATAATATGATATCATTTAATATAATACACTATTTCAGCTGGAAGGGACCTACAATGATCATCTAGTCCAATGACCAGCTCGAGCTGACCAAGCTAAAGCATGTTATTAATGGCATTGTACAAATGCCTCTTAAACACTGGCAGGTGTAGGGCATTGAGCACCTCTCTAGGAAACCTTTTCCAGTGTCCGACCACCCTCTAATTAAAGAAAGGCTTCCTAATGTCTAGTCTAAAAATCTTCTGGTGCAGCTTTGAACCATTCCCGTGCATCATATCACTACATATCAGAGTGAAGAGATCAGCAGATCCCTCTCCACTTCCCCTCCTGTAGCTGTAGAGGGCAATGAGGTCCTCCCTCAACCTCCTTTTCTCCGAACTAGACAAGCCCGAAGTCCTTAGTAGGTCCTCATAACACATTCTTTCAAGCCCTTATATAGCTAGCACTCCAACTAAAGCACATGAAGTTGGATCTAGTTATGAAAAAACATTGCAGTCACCATAATAAACTATAGCCTAGAAGGCATACTAAGATGACTAGGAAGCCAAAGATGTGACGGCAATTACCTATAGTATATAGCAACGTTCTTACTAAGCTTCCAGTTTCAAGGAACATTTAATTATTTTTGTGCATGAAAAAGCACTGAATCATTATATTTCCTTGATATTTTTATATATAGTTTACCTGCTTTCTTATCGCAGGAGAGATTAATGGACATGTACCTTAAAATTTGTTTCTAGAGCAACATGGAAATTGTCACACAGAGTGAAAATACAAAGGGAATCAAGGATTTGCAGCAGATGGCTGGTTTTATCTCTGTTGGGAATTAATAATTGCATTCATCTGGACAAACATCTGGCATAACTGACTAATGCCAAAGGCACTAAAGACCCTCAGCATTACAGTAATCATACAGTGTAGATGAGAGGTGACCCCTCTCATGCCAGAGCTTGTGTGTATGGCTGAGAGGTAACACTAGTTAACTGCAGCTATAAAAAGTCCATGTGACAAAAAGGTTGTACCTCAGACCCATCAGGCCAGTTTCCATTCCAGAAGTGGTCTAAAGGGTGTGCATGGGCAATCTGATATAAAAAAGTAAGCTCTTCCATTTACCATTTTACAGAATATTTCCAGTGCACAAGCTTGTTAATTTAGCATAATTTAGGTTGTTAATTTAGCATTAACCAGCTGACCAAAAGTCCAGAGTCATGCCTCAGAGTGGCTGAAGAATACCTTTAAAAGGCAGAATGCAATGATATTGTACGTTTTTGTTTTCGAATTCCTTCTTCAGACATGAGAGCTAGAAGTACTGCTGAAGGAAAAGGATGTTTCTGTTTCAGCCACAGACTCTAGTAGGTGAAGCTCTCTTGTTAGACATAGAAAGACTCAGCTTCAGGTTACTTAGGTGTTCCTGAACCTGATCCTCTCTAATTATGGACAGTTCTCCATTCTCTCAGTCCATGTCCTTGCCTTCTGTGACTTGGGGGTATGGCTTGTGCCCTTGCCAGTGAAGACTGAGGCAAAAAAATTACTGAGCACCTTGGCCTTCTCCATATCCTGGTAAACCAGCTCTCCTGTTTGCTTCTGGAGAGGGCCCAAATTTTGCCTGATCTTTTTTTCACCTATTTGTTTAAGTTTAGATTGGTGAATAGATTTCAGCTTGGGTTTTCTCTTCATTTAATCAAAAATTGAAACAGCTTGCATGCATCTCTCTATCCCAGGTGTGTTTGTGCATAGATATACAATCTAATATGCAAAATGACCTTAGATGTTATCAAAGGAAAAGAAGAGAAATAAATCTACAAGGTCTGTTGACAGAATTTTTCTTTTTAGCTCTAGCAAAAAATTAACATAGAAATGACCCAAATCCATGCGATGAATGTTTGTTTGGACATGTAAATGACTACAGCAGTGTATACTCTATCATCAGAGATTTGTTTTAAAGAACTTCAGTGATTTAGTTTCTATGTTATGTAGTAAATATTTATCCACTATTCTGCTATGTTACAAAAGGAAAGAAAAATACACCTTTTTTTTGCAGTCACCATAGTGATGCACAGAATAATGATACAACAAGGGACATAACCAACATACATTCTTCGAACAACTTCCATATATTTTCCAGATTCTATTACCATATGCCATGGTTTAGCCCTGACTGGCAATTAAGCACCACCACTCTACCACTCCACTGCCCAATTCCCAGTGAGGAAGGGTCAGAGGAAAAACAAGGGAAGCTCGTAAAAGTTAAGATAAGAACTATTTAATTATCTAATTATATGAAACTTATGGAGTTACTAACAATACTATTGCTAATAAGTAATTAAAATAGAGCAAATGATACAGGATCTCACCTCACGTAGATGGACACAGCCAGGTTCCAGGCAAGGCAGAAAAATAAATCCAAAAACCCTGAGAAAGAAAAAAACCAAAATGGAGGGAGAACCCCCACCCCCCTTCCTTCAATCAGGAGCTGAGAGCAGGAAGGAAAAAACGGTTCCAACCACCCTTTCCCAGAGCAATCTGCCTCCCCGAAAAAAACCTCCTCCCCCAGAAACCCCCCGCCATGAGGTCTGAACAAAGACCACACTGCGCTGCTGGTTGGAACCCCTGAGCCGACCTCCCATACCATATGGGTCTTGCCTAGCTTGCAAACTTCCCCATCCCGCCCTGCTGGCTCCCAGTGCTGCTGGTTCCGGTGTGACACCAACCACTCAACTTGTTGTACTATGGAGTGAAATAAAATCATATAGACTGGCCCTAGGAGAGCAGCTCATCGCTGTCTTGGACTAGGACGCCATATTAAACTATCAAGTATTTTAGTGGTAAGCAGAGGGAAGGAAAAAAAAACCAAAACCAAAAAAGCTCTTCCTTACTCAGGCTATAGTTCGCATTATGTCACCTTACCTAATGGATTCTTCTTGAGGAAATCTCCAACCGTCAGAAGAATCTGCAACCAGAATGGCCTTTCCTGTAGTGTAAGTTAAGAAACTCAGGTTTGGATTTGTCGAACTAAATGGGTCAATTACAGGCCTGAAATATAGATGTTTGCCATGAGCACCTAGTCCAGAAAAAACAATGTCTTGTTAACATGGATGTGTGTGGACAGACCCAAGTTCCTCTGAGCCACATTGGTCAGACGTCATATTGCTGTGTTGGTATAACTTTATTTTCAAACTAATAAACCCAGCCTGTAAATACAAGACTTCTTAAGTCAAGCACATCACATTGTTAGCACATCTCTACCTTCCAAGTAACATCCAGCCTCCTCCAAGCTTAAACTCAACTTGGATCCACTTGTCCACCTCGATGGACACATGCCTAAATGACTTCCAGAAACCATACAACAATTGTTAGGAATGTATTCTCATTCTTCAGACTAAGAAAGTATTCTGCATAAGGCAAAATAGAAGGGTTTGCTAAAAACATCTAAATCTTAATCTGATACCTTAACCACGTAACTCTTTTTCCCTCTACTTTTCTAGATCAGGTTTCCCTAATCTACATAAATTACAAGGAGCAGAGGAAAATACAGGTCTTTAAGAAACTGCAAATTTCAGTGTAAGCCTTATGTCTTTTCCAGGTGGATAATCAGGCACTTAGAAGCTAACAAAACCAGACTTTATATGAAAATTATATAATGTTGAAATAATCTTGGTACTCCAGCCAACACTTCAGCAAGATTCTCTGATACACAGTTAAGATCAGACAAGGGCAGGCAGTGTCAGGTTAAGAACAATATTCAGTCACATCAAAAAGCTCCAGTCCCAGTGAATTTTGTTCACAAAAATAATTGCACCAGTTTGTGTCTTGTACCTCAGAAAAATTACTGTCATGCCTGTTTGCTCTTTCTTTAACAATATTCAGGCCAAATAAGCTCATGTTGCACTTTTTCATCCTTATTATATTTCCAAGTATGCCTAATCTATTTGCATCATGCATTTCTCCTGGGTCAATGATTTATTAAACATTTACCTCATGGCATTTTACCAGTTTGACCTCAGTACTTCATAATAATAATGTGCAAACACATTTTTACAAGCCTTGCACGGGATACCACATATTATATCACGAATGAAGGAAGTTATTACAATTCACTAAGAAATGCAAGAATATCTGCTGTAAATTGCACTTCAAGAAAAATCAGAGGTGGAAAAGGCCAGCAGTATTAGGTCATCACACAGAACAAGAATGTTCACAATATGCTAATTGTGAAATATTTCCTACAGATGCAACATAAATTAATCTGAACAACATCTGACTGCATGGCAAACTTTGCTGCCTTTGGAAGTTCTCAGAACTTTGCCTCATGCCGAACAACTCTTCACATGTGATGTAATAGTCTATTCTCAGGAATTAGATACATATTCTTTCCTTGAGTTACGGAGATGGTAACTTTCCATGAATCAAGCTGATGAGAACATTCCCGTGAGGGAAATCATTGTCCATATACTGCAGGCTTATTACGAAAAAAATTAGGTTACATTTGTCCATTGCAATTCAACAGACAGTGTGCCTTCTTCTGAGCTTGCAGTGGTCCCAAATATCAAAATGGACAGGGAAACGCACTGGATTTAATCACAAGTTCATAAACAGTTCTTACCACTGAGGATGCAATTGTCAGTAGTTGCAAAGGTGTCAAAGCAGACAGACATCAGGCAGAGACTTTTGATGAAGTCTGGAGGGCAGTACACCTTTCTATAACACTAACTCCCAGGGATCATTCCTAAAATAAAAAAATGTGATCTTTTGCGTTTTTATCTGTTCATCTGACCACCCCAGAGAGAAATCAGAAGCACAAAACCATATAGTTTGTCCCAGTGGAAGAGACTATTATATCCCTTGGCAGTTCAGCTTTCAATTCCAGACTCTAGTCCTTTGATGATAACTCCACATCATGGTGCTTCTGTGCTGGGATAATTAAGTGACAAATGCCACACAGAATTTTATGCTTAAAAAAATATAGCAGATTTAGATAAATTAGATTATTAGCTCCTCACTTGCTGTTCTTAATTCCATCTGAAGAAAACAACTATATATCAGTTTTTCTGAGGCAACAGTACTGTCATATTATAGACTAAAATATATTAGGTGAAGGTATTGTTTAATAGAAGATTTAATAGACAATTTAATTATTGTCCGACAGACAATATCAGCACTTTCCCTCTATGAATTAAAAATCTTTCTGCACAAACAGCAAATACCTGCTTCATTCTATGTCCTGCCAGTGCTTCTGGGAAAGCCTTGGCATCTCACTTTACTCAGAAACATCACATGGACACAAGGCCTCTCAAAATTAGATTCTCTTAGAACACTGCTCTTCACATGCACATGTTGAAAACAGCCCCAGTTAAAGAGACAGCTTGCTTACAAACCTTGGTTTTTGTTTTGTTTTGAGTTTTAGGGACAGATATCGTACTGAAATCCATTCTGTCCTAACCTGCAATCAAATTCCTCCCAAACTGAATAAACAAGATCACTGCAAACACTGAAACAGATCCCATGGTGGTGTCCATTGCAGAGGTCTGTGTAAACCATTTGCCTTATTTCAGAGCAACTTCTTTCAACAACACCCAGCAATCGCAAATCTACCAAGATGCAGGTTATATTCTCCCTCTGAAGATCTTCTCACCGTCTCTCTGTTCTTTTGTGCAGTTCTCCCCAATGTAGATAAGCCATGAATATTTTTTGGAGAAGGAATCAGTAAAGTCTGGATGCCTTTCTGAACTTTGGGAACAGCATTTTACTTCTGATTAAATTAGAAATAACCATGGCAACAGGATGTCTTGAAATGTTTTTTTTTTTTTTCTCAATTAAGAAAGGAGCAAAACACTCCAGATCAACCCAGATAACTTGCTTGACCTGAAGCAAAATGATTAATTTTAGGTTTAGTTTCATAAAACTTTTGATCCACTTACTCTTCTTTGAAATTCAGAATATGAAAACAAAAACCATCTAGAAAAGAAAACTTTGCTGCTGAAAATTGTCTCAGAATTAATTGTATAGGTTAAACTTTTTTTAGACTCATTGAAAATGGATCCAACTTCAAAACCACATTTGGTCTTCTCAGCAATGCTCAGCCTGTATAGAAATGAAATTAAGTTCTTCAGGGAGAGGTTGGTGAGACACTGGAACAGGTTGCCCAGTGAAATTGGGGATACCCCATCCTTGAAGTGTTCAAGGCCAGGCTGGATGCGTCTTTGAGCAGCATGGTCTAGTGGAAGGTGTCCCTGCCCATGGCAGGGGGGTTGGAACTAGATGAGCTTTAAGGTCCCTTCCAACCCAAAACATTCCATGATTATGATTCTGTGATGAATTTTTGTTGAGATTCCAGGGCCCTTGTCTCAACAATACTCCATTTGAATTAACTTATTCGAGGTTTATACCACCTGGTATAGGCCTTATAATTCATTAGAAATCAAAGTGTGTCTTGTGGCTATCTCTGACAGTGGTTTACAGTTGCCAAAACCATGATCATTTTCTACAATATAAATAAAAACTGGTAGCTCAGGATTAAAATTAGATGACATTCCCTTTGCCTTCTGTGTTTGCAAACAGCAGGCATTTAGAAACAAGGTAGCAGGAAAAGAGATCATGTGGCCTTATTGGAGAAAGAAACCTGGATTCACGGCATGACAATAAGCAGCCCCTGTGAATCAACAGTGAAAAAATTCATTCCGTTTCACAAACGGAAAAGAGATTTGCCAGAAAATCTTTCCAGAACATAATTTTTTTCTGTGGAAACATGCCCTTCAAATCCAAATGGGCTCATGATCTTCTGTTTAGTACCATCAGAAACACTTGTGAGCTGCTTTCTTAGTGAGGCCAGAGGAGATCTTTAGTCGTCACATCCAGATTTCCACATACTGGTGAGGGCAGAATGCTGCTTCCTCCGTGGTCAATGACACTGGGATGACACCTATCTCACTGTGTGATTAATGCAGCAAACAGGTGCGTGAATAACCCAACTCTCAGTGCACACATCTGATTGGAGTGAGTGATAGGATCAAGTCAGCAATACTGGCTTCTTAAGCAAAATAAGGCCCTGTTAACTTATTGTTAATAATAAGTTTGCTCATGACACCCAGTTGTAAAGTCTGCATGTAATTGTCCATGTTATGCAACAAGTTTCATCAGATTAATGAAAGCAAGCAGTGCTATGTGTCAATTCACCTTTAATCTGCTCATCAAAGGCAGAATCAGTTGTAACTGTTTCCCATGTAGGACAGAGGGAGATAAGATTTTATCATATG
This sequence comes from Eurypyga helias, assembly GCF_000690775.1. NCBI lineage: Eukaryota > Metazoa > Chordata > Aves > Eurypygiformes > Eurypygidae > Eurypyga > Eurypyga helias. Next base: position 21,675 of record NW_010257065.1, on the reverse strand, counting down.
CTAAGTGCTTCGGATAGGCACTAACAAACAGGAAAATACAAGTTCCTTTTTCCATTTGTTGTTGTTGTTTGTTTGTTTGTTTGTTTTTCACCATGAATAGTTAAACCACAAAGCACTACAGAAGAATTGCCTTTTCCAGCAAGTAATTTTTTAAAATGCAAACCCTACTGATTTTGTGGAAAACACAAGACAAGATGAGACAAGACATAATCATAGAATCATAGAATCATAGAGTGGTTTGGGCTGGAAGAGACCTTAAAGATGATCTAGTTCCGACCCCCCTGCCATGGGCAGGGACACCCTCCACTAGAC
>NW_010257065.1:8364-21082 GCF_000690775.1 Eurypyga helias | reverse complement strand
TCAGCCTGTCCCCATAGCAGAGCTGCTCCAGCCCTCTGAGCATCTTCATGGCCTCCTCTGGACTCGCTCCAAGTGATCAATATCCTTCTGATGTTGAGGGTTCCACAGCTGGAGTCAGTACTCCAGGTGGGGTCTCACCAGAGCAGAGTACAGGGGCAGAATCACCTCCCTCAACCTGCTGGCCACACTTCTCTTGATGCTGCCCAGTTTTTCAAAATAATATCTGTCAATTAGCAGTGCCAAGAACATTAAAATTACTAGAAAAAAAGAAAAGGATTGTTGTTTTCTGTTGTTCTTTGGGACTCCAGTCATATTCTTAGAGTCACCATACCATCAAATTTCCTATCAATTTAATATTTAAAATGAAATATTTGAAATTTTAAGATCTTCACTCAGACTTTCAAACAAGCTCCTGCCTGTTGACAGAACAGTTTGAAACTTTGTATTGCAGGATATGAAAGAAAGTGTGCCTTCCCTTGGTTAATACACCAGGACCTCAGTTTGTAAAAACATTGTCAGTATTATTTTATCAATAGATGTTTCCTGAATTTGGATAGAAACTGCAACTATTCATAACATATTTTTGCAAACGCACTGAATGTAACTATGATGGGGTTTCCTGCACTGAAAATTTCCTGTCTTTTGAGGGGATACATTTTTTATTACTTTTAATGTGTTGGATTTTTTTTGTCTTTCCTTTACCATTACGCTAGTCTTTAAAAGCTGGCACTAAATCTCCAGTAGTTTTAACAAAAAAAAAAGAAAAAAAAGATAAAAAGGATTGCACTAGTTCCAGATGAGCAGAAGGTAAATATGTTGGTGGTCCTTTTCCCTTCAGTCCTATAAGGAAATAAGAGTTTTCTATTTGAGTATTTGGGAGGGGGTTTTAATCTATCATCAAACACATTCTCATTATATATTTTTGGAAGGGGATGTGAGAGAATGACATTTCTATTAACATTTGTGGGTTTTTAAATATCTGGATCTTTACAGCAATCTCTAAAATACGTGTTTGAGACTTTCAAATGTTTATTATTGACCCAAAGTATTGCAACTTAATACCACGTGTAGCATAGCAGAAACAGATTTAAGAGCAGACTTCCCAGATAGCCTTCCTCAGCATTAGACCTATTTCTGTTCATAGAATCACAGAATCATAGAATGGTTAGGGTTGGAAGGGACCTTAAAGATCATCTAGTTCCAACCCCCCTGTCATGGGCAGGGACACCCTCCACTAGACCAGGTTGCTCAAAGCCTCATCCAGCCTGGCCTTGAAGACATCCAGGGATGGGGCATCTACGGCTTCTCTGGGCAACCTGTTCCAGTGCCTCACCACCCTCTCTGTATTCAGGCTTAAATATTTCAAGAAAGGAAGGAAGGAAAGAAGGAAGTCCATGGTTACTTGCAACATCAAGGAGTTTTATGATGCTGCCCACTGGGAGCAAAGGATGACAAAGGCAACCATTTGAAATTCTCCAGAGGCATAGTTCTGTTCTTATATAAGGTATCAGTATAGATGTGGACTGGGAAGAGTTCCAAAATAAGCTGTGAACCAACTCAGGACTGAGTACATTCTCCCCAGAGAAGATATAACTCAATTTGTGTACTTCAGACTCAGTTTGTCTCAGACTGTCCCGAATTTCTCCTCCCTCACATGGAATTCTAACTAACTTTTCTGTACAAATATGTGAATTCATGGTGAGGGATCCTGCCGTCCAAGTCAAAGGCTAACAGCTTAACTTCACTGTCCTGATTATTATGGAATTTAGATTTAGTTAAGAGCCCCATCCTTGTAACATATACACTCTCAGTCTTACGGTGCAACTACTGCTTTTACCCTCAATGTCAGGTTAATTTCTGATCTGTGAATACATTTTTGGATGTGTGCTGTGTACACATATATGGATAAATTTTTTTTTTTTTTAAGCATGTTGGGAATGTAAGTGTGAAGATCACTTTTTTCCTGTGTACTAGAGTTAGGCTGTTCCAGAAACAAAAACTCCTGCTAGAAGGATTTGGGTTCTTAGAAGCAGCAAAGAAGAAACTGTTGCATTTGGGCATGCTGACTCACTGTCTGCACTTTTGTTTGTGCTAACAGAATCTGAACTGCAATGAATTCAGGGGAGTTAAGAGGAAGGAGACAAGGGGTGCGCTGGATAGTCTTGAATTGGTCAGATGAGATGGTCACTGTGGTTTGCCTTGAGCTGATAGCAGTTTACAAAAGACTTCAAAACACGAGGAAGTTATTTTATTCTTTGCTGAGAAGGTATTACACCTCTTCCATTCTCTGGCTGCTGTCCATACAATAGGTTGGACAGTTGATAATAAATTGAGTTGATGCCAAAAAGACCTGTGCTTCTCCAAAAATATTATATTTGCTTAGATATAAAACCTACATTGTTGTAAAACATACAGATTTATTTATTAGTAGTATTTCTAAAGATGCCACTCAAGGTCACAAGACTCAGTTAGTCCAGGCCATGTGCAACTACATCTGGAATTATACATACTCTCTTGAACCACTTCCTGCAAAATTAGATGTGAGCAACACTGAGGGGAGTATCAGAGACAGAAAGAAATTAAATAACTGTCCCTGGGGCATGAAGTTTCTTGCCTCTCCCCCTAGTTCCATATCTTTAAGGCAGCAGATAAAAGGATTTTAACTCAACAGTGATGTTAATGCATCTTTTGATATGGAAGCATTTCTCTGGACATTACACATTCTCCAGGGCTGACAGCTCCTCCACCACCTGGAATATCCATCTTACTTCTTTACATTTCATTTGCAAAGTATTACCTTCACTGGATTCACATGAAGATGGTATCTGTTTTCTCTCCTGCTCCCCTTCCAGGCGTGTTCCCACTAACCACCAGCATTTCCAAAACAATACTCTTGTAGATATATCTAGTAGCATAAAGAGAGCCCAGGAGAGATTCTGCCAGTCCGAAGTGGCTCTGTGCTCAGCTCAGGCATGCATGCAAATCTGCTGAAATCAGCCATTGATGGGTTTCGTGGAACCCTTGTATGAGTGGTGTCTTTTAATCATGCCCATTTGTAGTTCACTAGTATCCTGGGATGAATGCTGGAAAACCCCCTCCTGTTAGCATTCCTTATTTATCCTATGATGTCACATACACATTTACAGGTAATTTTTTGAGATACTACACTAACCACCCTAGCTAAGCCACAAATAATTTTCAAAATCTACTCAATGCTGAAAACATAAAATAGAGCTAATTTTTATCTTACATATGGGACCTTTTTTCTGGTGCTACCTAGACCCTCTTCATACTTTCTCAGAGTAAGACTACTCTCTGAATTTGTAAGTAAAAGTCTGAGGGTGGTTTTTTTTTTTTTTTTTTTTTTGTGGCAAGCTTCCTTTTTTCATGTGCAAAGAGAAACACTGCATTAGGCCAAATGACTAAACATTGTTTGGGAAAAGATATAACTACTAAGGGCACCTGTTATGAAAGTTCATCTCATTAAAGGTGGTTAGGAAGCAAATCTCAGGATGAAAGGAGGATTTTGTGAACCTTTCTCTGAAAGCATATTAATCCCTAATAAGATAACATGTGGTACAGAGCATGCCACTGGTTTGATCTGTGGTAACTCCTCTGAAAGTATTCAAGATGAATTTGTTAACCTTGATCTCTAGTTTTTTATTTATAGGTAGAGTTAAAATTATTTGTATTGTATTCATCCTCACTTTTCTCTTGTCCAAAAGTCCATGGGACACAAAGTAAGAAAAATCAGCAAACTAGTGTGGTAAAAGTGAAACTTGCCATGAGGAACTACGGCACTAGGACACAGTTTGCAGAAACAGATGTGTTCGTAAGAAGGAAAGAAGGACTTCCTTCACCACCAATAAATCCACCAAGAACCTACTTTTTAGAAAAAGGATTAATTAAGTTAGCAAGAGACATAGTCTTCCCCAGGAGTATAGTAGAATGGTAGACATACATTTTTGCTGCCCATGCATATTTCCACAGCACTTTTGTATTCCTATTTCTGACCAATATTTATAGAATTGTCTGGTGAGTTCCTGATGTCGATAATGCAAGTATGAACTGTATTTGAATTGGACCTGAGCAAACATCTCACCTCTGAAGAATGTGTTATTGAAAAGGAATACTCACAGGTACCCATCCAAGGTGAGACTAGTGAAAGATTGTCTATGGGATTCTTTAGGGGTCAGGATGAGGAGGCTGGTTGGCTACTTTGAGGTTTTCCACATCCATTGAATCTGCACAGAAGGATATGTCTCCCCTTTTCCTACTGTGTGGGCATGAGGTTAATCTTCCAATGCACTGTGCAAGACACCTCGGAGCAGTTTGCAGGGTGCAGCCTTTCTTTCTCTCACAGCATCTGTTTCATCTGTAGCTAAGATCTAACAGCTTCTAGGTTGAAGTGATTTCACCCATCGAAGACACACCTCAAAGCAAACTCTGTAGTCTGCCAAGGTTTAGCAAGCTACTGTCAGTACTGTTATAGAAAGAGGAAACACCAACGGTGAAAATTTCTAAGTTCAAACAGAAACTTTCCCCATAATAAAGCAAGTAATGGTCAGCAGTTTCTCTCAGCAATGGACCAGCTGATCTGGATTCTCCCTTTTAGACATTTTAATCCATGCACAGAAGGGTAGATGTCTCATTCCACTTAAAGAACTCTTTCCTGCCTCTGTGCAAGACACAGAATCATATGCCTTGTTTATTTATCTTTATAACTTATTTTTCTGTGCTCCATATATTTAAGTCTCCACAATTTTACCTTCACTGGTGGCATGCTTCCAATTATAGGTTTGAACTGTATCTCCTCATCTAGTCAAGACAGTTCTTTCCTGGGTATAAATTTGGTGAGAAGCTCATATAAGGTATTTACTTCTTTCCTTCTTTAGTCGTCTAGCTGACTCAGTCTGAGGTCCCCAGGGAGCAAGAAAAGGATGAGAGTATTGTAGGTTTATATGTGATTTTTATCATGATTTGCAGGCATAAGGCTTAAGATATCTGGAATGTGATATAGAATTCTATGATTCTATATCACATTCCAGATATAAACTGAAGACACAGAACTTGGCACTGAAAAAGAAGATGATTTGAGTTTTTACATATTAAGTAATCTTTCATATGTTCTCTCACTGCCCCTGCCCATGGGCAAAAAGATGAGAGAAGATGTAATTGGGTTAATCCTCTTCATTGTGCTAACAGGCATTGGAAAACACATCCTGCTCCAAAATATCTAAATAAACTCCATTTATTATATTCTGACTCTGCAGCCAGATTTTCAAAGCTTGACAACTTTTCAGGGATAATGATATTGAAACAGCTCATCCTCCTCTCAAATGGAAAAAATTCCAGCTGTCTTGCTGCTGATCAGAGTTTTGCATATATCTTTGCATGATTTATTTACTACTGGGACCTGCCTTTTCTTGGTCACCTTCTTTTTACTTCATATTTTCATCCTTTTAGCAATATATCATACCTTATTGACAATTCCTACACCTTGTAATTAGCATACTATGATGTTTTCCATCCCTAAATGTATCAAGACAGCTAATTTTGATCCATAGTCTATGGAGATTAACACCTTCCTTTGCAGCTGCCTTGTTTTCTTGTTCCTCCCATGGCCAAATTCTCTTCACTATGAATTTATTCCAGCTTTGCTTTCTAAGAGGACTGACACTTCCTCACCTACGAATCAGCTTCCTTCATTACACCTTTATTTTTCTTCCAAAAGCTTACGTAAAAACATCCTCCACAGGTTATCCAGCTGATGTTAAACCAACCCCTACAGAACATTATGTATTTCCTCTATAGACAGGAAAAAAATTCTTGAATAAATGGAAAAATTTTTTGTTTTTAGAAAAAACATTCAAACTGATGTCTAACAGGTTTGATCATGCTGCTTCTAAACTGCAAATAAGATCATGTGATTGTTGAAAAAAAATGGATTTTCTCCGGTCTTACATGCAGATTATATTATTACACCTAAAGTTCCAATTCTTTATTTGCCACCAATGAACTGAGAAGTATTCTGTTCTCTTACTAGGGAAGGAAAAGCATCATAGAATGAAATATGACAATCATTAAAGCTCTATACATAAAGACAGATTGAGGCTGCCAAATATGAAATTACACCAGATGGCCTCTATGAACATAAATGGCTCATTACACAAATCCAAAGTTCCTTCACTATAGTTTAAGAATTTATACTAAAGACTGAATTCCAGCAAAATTCCTTGTGTGTATGTAAACTTGTATGCAGAATCTGTTTCTAGGCAATTCTTAATGTAGAATCCAACTGAGCCATTTAAACTTTTCTTCACAGGTTACTTGATGGAATATGTGCAGTGACTTGGATTTTGGATGCTTAAATATAACCATTCAAGACTCTCCTCTGCCTGACATATTTTTTAACACTGCATTTTTTAATACATTTTATGTACAAAACCTATTGCCTTTCCTGAGACTTAGGCTGATAAGTAATGTTTAGCTGTATATCAATTTAGCCTGCATAGAAAAATTAAGATGAAGGTTTGGGTACGTATTTGACAGTGCAGGCTTTTCAGAGTCTTACAAGCTTTTGTGAGGGCTTATATCCCCAGTTATAATGCCTTCACAAGCCTCAAAACCCCTGTAAGATCTCATCCATCTCCTAGTGCCATCTAAGCCAGAGGAGTGGTAGCCTGGGTTCAAATAAACTTTAGGCAGCTCTGATGGCTTCCTGCTTGAGATTCACAAACAGGCAGGTATGAGATTCAAGCTAAGTGGTGCTTGTGCCCATGTCTCCGCAAGGGTCTATTGACCAGAAAAGTAAAAATCTTTCATCTCATACTACCTTAAGAATGTTGTTCATTCTTGTTGGGTTGATTTTCTCTTCCTTTATATATTTTGGCTTCCACTGCTGAGTTTACTGCATTCTAACTAGCTGTGTCAAAGATGAGATCATTAATAGCTTTAAGGGTAGACACATGATCTGCTGCTCCTTCCTAAGGAAAATGCTCACTGCAGTCCCTATATTTAAGGATGAAGACATTTTGACTGTATTCAGAACTCTTAATACTCTAAATCCAGGCTTTCAGTGAATATGGGTTAACATGTTGAAAAGCTGCTTCTGAAAACCTGTGAAATTCCAAGAAATATAATTTTTAGTCACTTATTTAATGGTTTTTGTCCTGACATATTTCCTACTTTTTCCCTATGATTTATAAGGTCTTACAAATATTCCAAAATTCAGAGAAATCTGTCAGCTTTCTTCCTACTAGCTGAATCTGTAGTTTGAACCTCCCCAAATTGTTTGAATACTACCAGTCTTGTGATTAATATTCATTCTGACATTTTTTTTTTCCTCCTCTTGCATCTACCTTTTTTAGACTCAGCTATGTATCTGTGCTTACTTGATACAATGGTTTCTCGAGCATCTTTCACTGTTTCCTACTGTGGTGTCATGTCTTGCCAAAAGGTAGGGAGGGATGGGAAGGACCATCTTCCTATTGTGTGACCTCTTTCCTCTTCTGAAATAGCCTGCCTTAACTGTATGCTGCATTTAGCCTCTTACATCTTCTGTGATTAATGAGAGTAAGTCCTGGCTTGAGCTTGTGCCTGCAGGGCCCCTTCCAATTATCTTCTGGCACCCATTAGTCTTGCCAACTTTACAGAAATGTATGTTTCACAAAACTCAGGCCCCAAAAGAATCTGTTTTCTTTCTTTCTTTTTTCTTTTCCCTTTCATTTTTTGGTAGCAATTCAGAAACCATAGTCTGTTTCTCCAACAAAACCCATTTTTCATATTCTACACTGTACTGTTCTAGAAAGTGAGCATTGTTACAGCAGAAGGGAGAGAAAGTCTAAAGCTGATATTGTAGAATGTTTTCCAGTCTTCTTTTCTGGACTCTTCCTTTCAAAATATTTTTTTCTAAGTACTGTATTTCCCCAAATGCTTCTGGGTTTCTTTGCTTGTTTAGTCTACTCCAGCAGATAAAAACATTTTTTTTAAAGACTTCTGGTACTAGAATATGTACTCAGAATCTCACTTAAATGTTTCACATTCATTGAAAAAAGAAGTTATCTAGGAGTTTAGAAATTTGAGGCGTTTTGTTGAAATTATCCATGATTTGACTTGTCAAATTGACTTGTCATTTGACATGATTTGAAGCTTTTCTTCTGCACAAGAAGACCAAATATAGTTTTCTTGCTCAATTTTTCAAGTGTAGTGTGCAGTACAACAACATTTTTCATATGGATATGACTAGTACACACAGTGGGTTGATACACAACTGTATGTACATATACTGGAAAACAAAGTTAAAAATATTTCTGCTAAAAGATTTAATGATTCCAAACTTAGGTATTAAATTCCCCTTCACCAGCCTTGTTGCTCTTTTTTTGGGTGTCCTCCAACACCTCAATGTCCTTCTTGCAGTGAGAGACCCAAACCTGAAACCAGGATTTGAAAGGTGGCCTCACCAGTGCCAAGTACAGGCGGACGATCCCTGCCCTGGTCCTGCTGGCCACGCTGTTCCTGATGCAGGTCAGGATGCTGTTGGCCTTCTCGGCCACCTGGGCACCCTGCCGCTCATATTCAGCCACTGTCAACCAACACCCCCAGGTCCTTTTCCACCAGGCAACTTTCCATCCACTTGTCCCCAGGACTGTAGCGTTGCAGGCCATTTTTGTGATACTAGCGCAGGACCCAGCACTTGGCCTCATGTGCCATATGATTCTTCTTCATCTTCCTGATTGGAATCATACCTCTGCCTGCCAAAACCCAAAGATTTTCCAGGGCAGAGGAGCTGGGAAGAGATTAAAGGGACAGAGAGGTAAAGTGCGAGTATACACAAGAGGGGTTATAATTTTATGAAGTACTAGTTAGAGCAATCTTCAGTAACAGGCAGGAGAGAGGAGCATATTGGGCTCTCCTCCCAGAAGTTATGCCTTTTTACCATTAACTGTTTCAACTGGCATTGCCCTATCATGCTGATTCAAGAACTTCTATGATTGGTTTCAAGCATTTAATGACACAGCTGTTTACACTATGCAAAACAAGAACAGCACCAGGCTGATACAGAAGGACAATGCACATTTTGCAATTGCAGTGTTAAGCAGGAGTTTGCCTAGAGTTTATGTTCCCAGAGTTCGGGGGCTTCTTACATTGCAGTTTCTGACTGGAATACCACATGTCTATGTCAGATCTAGTACAGAGTTAATGGACTCCACCAGACCATGCAAATATGATAAAAATAAGTTGCTAAATATGGACACGTGCTAATATTCTTAGCTTATATATTTACCCAGCAAAATATTACACAGATCTGATTTACTGCGTCTGTTCGGTCATTACATGTTGCTGCACTAAATGTATACAGTTTACGTGAGGAGAAGCAGATCTAAAACCTACTGTCCATTTACCATCACCATCCTCCTCACCTTGATGCTAGAAAACACATGAAACCCTGGAACGTTCCTCCTGTTTTGGCAAAACAGCAGCCCAAAATCTAATTGGTGCAATGTATGCATTTTTTTGATGTGCACATACTTTCTAGATGACCTTAAAGAGGACTTACTGTCCTGGTCCACGTCATGATTCTCTTGCCAAGAATTCTGCCAGTAATTTCAGGGGTAATCAGGACAAGCTCAGTGTTGATGTGCTGAGAGTAAAATAAGGGGAAAGCACTATCTATATTCCAACCCTTAGTAAAATGGTTCTCCAACTTAAACAGAGGTGGTAATGTAAGCTAAGTGTACAAGTCTGTTACTCTGTCAGCCATTCATCAGTATTTCACAGTATTGCTTCTGTGTTCTTATTCATTATTCTTATTCAAATAATCAAAGTGTTCCATTAACTAGAACTTCTTGAAAAATATCAGCTAGGCAGTTAGAAGATTATCCTTGACTGCACAAGGTGGTGTACCACTGTAGCTTGGAAGCTGTGCTGAGGAATTCTGTGATTCTGTGAATCTACTGGCACAGGATTTAATCCACTCTAATTTGATTACACCTATAACTAAAGGAGGTTAGACAGTGATAGAAGTTAATGGACCAAACTGTGTTATATACAACCCGTGCAATTCTGTTGAAATCACCTGGTTGCACCTGGTTGCACCAGGTTGCACCTGGTTGCACCTACCAGAAAGGCAGAATTTTTTCTGACAGCCCCCTACTAAATCACAGCCTGCAATATAAGTTTTGGAGTCTGAGGCCCAGTCAATTTTTTGTAATATTTAAGTATTCATCATTCTCTGTTCACTTCTGGGACAAACAATTTTGGTGAAGGATGTTCAAGCACAGTTGAAAAGACCTCAATATTCAGTATAACCAATCTCCTCCCTCCCCCCAAAAAAGAAAAATCAATACAGAAGTTAATATTTATTGTAGTTATGTAGTTTGAAAGAGGTAGATTTGCTAGTTCTGGTGTTCTTCCAGTGCAACTTGTCAAACCAGGTTAAATTTGAAATGTGCCTGGAGCCAAGAATGTGAGAGCTCAGCATGATGATGTGCAGAGGCTTGTTTCATTTGGGGTAATTTTCACTTTTCATCAAAGAAACTACCTGATCCTCTTTCATGGGTAATATTTCCAAGGCTCATTATTATTCTTTTGTTTGCTTTGGTTACTGGTGCTCATTGGAGGAAACATATAATTTAATTTAGAGTTTCTTCATTAGAAGTGTAAAGATGTGACATTCTGCTTTGTTCTTTTGACTTCTAATCCGTAAAACCCTCCTTGCTTTTGCCATGTTTATTGACACCCAAGGAAGTCTGCATTGCATAACATGTCCGACTTAATTTGTTTGTTTCCCCTTCACAATTGTCTCTGTTTTTCTAGGGGAAAATTCTCCAAAATTCATCTTTTTCAGACATGAATGATGAGAGCTTATGTTTGAAACATTACTAATTTCAAAGTATGAGGCAATTAATTTCATATGGCAACATCCACACAGGAGATAAATAATATTTACTCTGTCTCAGCTAAATAATATTTACTCTGTCTCAGCTTAGAGTTGATAACATACCGATCAAGGATTGTAATTTCTTTAAACATGCTACCTCAGCTGGCTGTGATTGTCCAAGCATACTTCAAATTAATTTTTAAAGAGATGAAACTCCCATTGTTTTTTTATTTGAATAAGCACAGTTTCCCAGTCAAACTAGTTGGAGCAACTTAGGTCTGTTTTAGTGATCGTTGTTGATTCTAATGCAGTATACCATTTTTAGCTTACCCTAGTTCATGGCTATGAAGGGACAAAAATGCCAGACAGACAAAAGATATCCAGAAGTCCCCATCATCACAACCTGTTGGAGTTTCTGTATGTGAAACAACAATCTGTTTAGATAATTTTATGGTTTTTGTTTCAGTCCTCACTTTCCAGTTAATGGAAAGGTGTTATGACTTGTCAGGTGAGGAAGTAATGAATAAATATTTAGTGTTAATTAAATAAACATTATGGTTTTGTAGTATGTCCCTTTTGTCTGTTCTCAATTATTCTTTCTTTCTCCATTGTACACACGTTTTCCCTTCCCCATCACAGGTTCCTTTTATCTCTCCTGGTTTCAGTTTTCAGTCTTCTGTCATACAAGACATAACTTTTTCACCTGAAAGTGTCTCCATTCATGCCCTGCTTTTCCAAGCAAAACCAAAACCTCTTTCATTTTTGTTCTGAAGGTTGGAATCATGCCTCATTTGCAATTTAAAAGTTTCCTTTCATAGTCTTCCTTACTCTATGTCTGGCAGACAGTCCTGTTGAAATGACCCCTATGCAACTTCCATTCCCCCACCTACTTTTTGTTAATTGAATCAAAATGTAACTTATTTCCCTTCCTTCACATATCATTAAACCAGGTTTCTCCTGGCTAGATTATGTTGCTTGTGGTACTCTCAGTGTCAGTTTTGCATATAGACTATCTTCCTGACAGTTCCTTTTTTTTTTTTTTTGGTGTAGGTTGGGCTACTTTTAAAAATAATTTTGCAAGGTACACTGCTCCCAGTATTTATTGCTGCTTCTTTTATGAACATTCCTCAGTGTAATGCTATCAGAGTTACTTGACAACATCCCTGTGATGAATTTATCCTGCAACTTGCAACACCAGTGGAGAGAGAAAGATAAACTGACAGGTGCCGGAGTATTCACTTTGTAGAATAGCTGTTTTGTAGACCATGAAGAGTCAGGAATGCTTTAGAAGCATTAGAAGTAACTGAAGGGAAAAAAGACAATCATTTTCGAGTGAAAGGAAGGAGAGAGAACAACTTCTTTTCAACAGTAAAGTGGGGGAGCAACTTTGCAAAACAGGTTGCAGCTGGTTGCTGTTTTGCACTCAGCAACAGCTGGTTATGCTCTGCTGATTGGCTGCCACACTGGCAGCAGGCAAAGGAAATTTCTGTCAGACTCCTTGACTCCGAGTGGTTTCCAAACACCACAGATACTGTGATGAGGGACCAAAGAGAGAGAGAGAGATAGGATCTCCTCTATTATTCTGCTTGAAGCTGTTTAGACCTAATTTTTTAATTAACAAAACTTCAGTTAGACTCCTGGTATCCCTGGCTGTTTGCTGTGCAGGGAGCTTATTCAAATTTTCAGTCCATTTTACTCATGCTGAATGAAACCACTGGAATCATGTACATTGCCTCAGGTCAATGCAAAGGAAGAAGGGACACTACCAATAAGAAGTTAAATCAGGAATCACTTTCTATGGGGAAAGAGGAGGAAAGCAGCATAAAAGGAAAATCC
>NW_010257065.1:0-8354 GCF_000690775.1 Eurypyga helias | reverse complement strand
TTAGGAACACCATGCTACTTTCAAGAAGACCATTGATCTAAACAGTAAATATATAAAAATTTATTTTGAAGCTAATATCTCCTATGATCAAGCTAGATGTGGTCTCATCTGAGAACATGGAGAAAGTGCTAGAAAACAAAAGCAGGCCTTTCAGACAAATTGGCTTTCAGAAACAAGTGAGGCATGGACCACTTTTCTCAATGGCATCCTGGCCCACAGTGCAGGTGGAGTGGAAACCCTTTCTGATGAAAGGCTGCTGGTATCAGTTCAAGTCCCAGTCATTATCCTCTGCTGAGTGAGTCAGAGCTTCCCAAACATCCATGATGTTATGCCAACACCAAGTAAATGATAGGTAAAGTATCCTCTACCCTGGATTCTTGTAACATGACTATCTAAATAATTTGAAATACTGGAATATTTGAGCTGGAGTTTAAAAAAAAAATTACCTAGGGGAAAAAAAAAAAATGTTTGGGAAGCAGATTTGTGGAGTCATCAGGAAGAAGGTAGAGGAACAAAGCTAGAAAGAACTTTTTATTGGAAGCACGTTCCTGGCTTTCTTGGCTCTACAGAATTTCTCCTCTGTTCTTCCTCACCCCTCCAAGCAACCCTGAGCAGTGTCTTCCAATATCATTTCAATATATGACTAACATAATTAGTTTAATGTTTCACACCTTCCTCACATAAACCTGACAATAAATTGCAATTCTGCTCTAAATAAACAAATATGGTATGTGGGGCCTCTCTTGAAAAACGCTCCTATGAAAGAAAATGCAGAATATTGCGGATGCAACAAAAACGACAACAACTTTTCAGTTTAATATGTTTCTTCCACTTGCCTTCAGTTCCAGCAGACGTACTGAACTCCTATAGATGTGCACTTTTCTAAGTCAAAATGTGCATCTATTCCTGAAATTCAGCGTAGTTATTTGCTTCAGTACACTCATGTTAGTCTTTGAGCCCTTTCATGAACAAGTGAAACAGTGGATTTGAGAAAAGCCAGATTATAGCAGCATAAAGGCACCCACACATTAACTGTGGAGGCAGTCAGTGACATATTAAGTAACAGATATTTAGTAAGGGATATTAAGTAACAGATATTTAGTAATGCCACTCATTACTGGTATATTTAGTAAGTACATTAACAGTACCTCTTTGTGTGTGCCCATCCAGCCAGTTCCTTATCCAGTAAATCCATATTTCTCCAATTTAGAGGCAAGAATACTGTGCGGGACCGTGTCAAAGGCCTTATAGAAATCATGATAGAGGACATCAGTTTTTCTTTCCTTGTCCACTGGTGCAGTCATTTGATTGTAAAAGGCCACAAGATTAGTCAGGCATGATTTGCAGTTGGTGAAGCTGTGCTGCCTGTCTCTAATCTCTTAACTGTCTTCTATGTTTGAACATACTTTCCAGAAGGATCTGCTCCATGATCTTACCAGGCATAGAAATGAGGCCACCTGATTGGTAGTTCCCAGGGTCCTCCTTTTTACATTTAAAAAAAACCCAAAACTCCCTGGAGACATCAGCTAGGTTACGCTACCACTTATAAGTTCACAGTACTGTACCCTACCATGTGGGGAAAGCCATGGCAGCTCTGAGCAGCTCAGTAAAATGTCAGAAGTTGCATTAGCAGAGCATTCTATATGTCTAACATACTGTGGTCTTCCAGAGAGGTGGTATGGCAAGCTGTCTCCTGTTGTCAGCAGATTGCTTCCATTACCAAGCTGCGCTTTTCCAAAAGATTGGCTTTCCCTGGTGCGTAGCAGATGCAATACAACATGCTTGCATGGGTACAGCTTGGGGGAGTGAGCTGTGAGCTCCTGCCTTGTACAGCTATGGGAAGGCCAGCAGACTCACAGATGTCAGGGGTCTCTTTATAACCCCCAAAGAAACAAGTCAGAAAATGTATCTTGGCAGCAGATGTATGACTGGAATCTTCACAGGCAAAAAGCACCAGCTTCTCTTGAAAACTGAGACACATCATAATATTTTTTTCTTGGAAAATGTTACAGTTCATGCGTATGCAGGCATGTGTATTTATCCATATAACATACCTCTGTCTGCATGCCTGTGTATGTGTGTGTGTATATATATATATATATGCAATCCTATATATATATAGGATTTAATGTTTATTCTTCATTTGCTTGTGCTTTCTATTTAACCTCTGTTGAAGTGCTACTAAATTGCACAGAAAGGAATGCAATTAATCTTTTTATATCTGTCCATTTTGTGCTGAAGGAAATTCAAAAATACAGAAAAATATCATGTTATTTACAAACATCATCTTTACTAACTTGACTTCATTATTTGTATTCACACATTCATTGCAAATAATATAAATCTAATATAAAGCTTAAGAAACATACAGAAAGTGTTTCTAATGTAGTTGACTGGTTGACCATAGAGTGCTGCCACAATTTTGTAATAAATATTAAGACAAAACTTGAATAGTACTAAAGAGATGTGCTCTCTGGAAAAACACAACCATAGAACCATAACATGGTTTGGATCAGAAGGGGCCTTTAAAGATCATCCACTCCAAACACTGTACCATGGACATCTAATCTTTCACTAGATTAGGTTTCTCAAAGCCGCTTCCAACCTTACCTTGAACATTTCCAGTAACTGGGCATCCACAGCTTCTATGGGCAACCTGTTCCAGTGTCTCACCACCCTAATTGTAAAAAAATTTTTCCTTATGTCAAATAGAAACTTTTTCATTTTAAAACCATTATATCTTGTCCTGCCACTACATGTTCTGGTGAAAAGCCTCTATCTTTCTTTCTTATAAGCCCCCTTTATACACTGAAAGGCAGCAATGGGTTCTTACCAGAGCCTTCTCTTCTCCAGGCTGAACAACCCCAACTCATCCTCTCTTCACCGGAGAGGTTCTCCAGCCCTCTAATAATTTTCTTGGCCCTCGTCTGGTCCTGCTGTAACAGGCCCATGTCCATCTTGTGCTGGGGACACCAGGGCTGGATGCAGTGCTCTAGGTGGGGTCTCATGAGGGCAGAGTAAAGGGTAGAGTCACCTCCCTTGACCTGCTGGCCATGTTTCTTTTCATGCAGCCCATGATATGATTGGCTTTCTGGGCTGCAAGAGCACATTGCTGTCTTGTGTCCAATTCTTCATCCATGAATATCACCAAGTCCTTCTCTGCAGGGATGTCTCAATCCATTCATCCTCCAGTTTTTACTGATACTGGAGATTGCCCTGATCCATGCACAGGACTGACTTACCCTCAGACTTGTTAGACTTCATGATGTTTGCATGGGTCCACTCCTCAAGCCTGTCAAGATCCTGCTGGCTGGCATCCCTTCCCTTAAGTGAATGAACTAGACCACATGGCTTGATATGATCTGCAAACTTGCTGAGGGTGTGCTAAATCCCACTGTCTATGTCACTGATGTAGCTATTAAACGGCATTGGTCCCAGTATGGATCCTTGAGGGATGCCACTCATTACTGGTTTCCACTTGTACATTGGGACATTAACAGTAACTCTTTGTGTGTGGCCATCCAGCCAGTTCCTTATCCAGTAAATCCATATTTCTCCAATTTAGAGGCAAGAATACTGTGCGGGACCGTGTCAAAGGCCTTATAGAAATCATGATAGAGGACATCAGTTTTTCTTTCCTTGTCCACTGGTGCAGTCATTTGATTGTAAAAGGCCACAAGATTAGTCAGGCATGATTTGCAGTTGGTGAAGCTGTGCTGCCTGTCTCTAATCTCTTAACTGTCTTCTATGTTTGAACATACTTTCCAGAAGGATCTGCTCCATGATCTTACCAGGCATAGAAATGAGGCCACCTGATTGGTAGTTCCCAGGGTCCTCCTTTTTACATTTAAAAAAAAAATAAATGGGTGTGATATTGTCTTTTATCCAGTCATGAGGAACTTCACCCAACTGCCATAACTTTTCAGATATGATGGAGAGTGGGTTGGCAACTACATCAGCCAATTCCTTCAGGACACTTGGGTGCATCTTGTCAGGGTCTATCAACTTGTATATGTTCAGGTTCCTTAGGTGATCTCAAACCTGTTTTTCTCAGGATATTCTATTCTCTGATGAGATTCTTTTTCAAGAAAGAATAATCTCAGTTAAACCACTTTGTTCTAATTTTTCCTAAGAAGTCTTTTTTATTACCTCAAAGGAAATAAATATATTTTCTGATGCTAAGTGCTACCTCATGTCATCTCTGATAAAGGTATAAAGAGAGGGATTGAGGAGGTTCCTGGAATTACTTTAATAAATTCCCACATCTCTAATTTTTAAATTTTTATAAACATATCCTTATGGATTTCATTGAACAATACCGTTGTCCAAATATCTACACAAGTTTTAGAATTGATGGACATTTATGCATTTTCCTCCTCATATGCTGTAAGCAGTTTACTCTCAGAATTTCCATAAAGCAGACACTACTCAGTCTAATGGTACAGATCCTGTAAGTTTCCTTCCTTACCTGTTTTGACCAACTAGACTGGCATTTTCTAGCCTGTTCTGAAAAGATGTGTTCAGTCTTCTTCAGAAGCACTGAAAAAGTACTTCTCCTACTAACTTCAGTGTAGTCTGGAGCTGTAAAACATTCTCTGAAATCACACCACTCCTGCTAGATAGCTCCAATTTCAGTAGCCACACTTCACAAACATTCTCTAAACTTGTCCAAGAGAATGTACTCAGGGAGTTGGACCTATCAAAAATGTCATTGAGAAGACATGTGTCAGGGTGCTTCATCCCAGAGTACGTGGAATACAGTGAGATCATCTGGCACCTTCTGACAAAAATACATCAAAACCAAGTGTTGAACAGGTTTGATTAGATAAATCCATTGTGTAATGATCGTATTTGCTGGAGCTGAAAAGGGCAGAATTGAATGAAAGGTTGGATTGCAGATGGATTCAAAATGTGACAGTTGGTTTTCCATGCTTACCTGAAGAACTGTGTAAGGCATGGTGAAATCTGGAGCATACAACTGATGCTAACAATTGGCTTCAGCTGAGGCCACTAGCAGAATTCACATTTTGGTATCAAATTTCCAACAGCCTCATGATTTTGTTGGATATTTCCAGTGTGCCATTATTCCCCGATAACCCAGCACATGGATTGATAAATTATTTGAATTCTTTTCAAAGCCATTGTAATAAGCTCAGTTTCTTTTGTCTTGCTAAATCTTGGCAAATTATGTCTTGTAAACCAATCCCTCCATCTCCCTCAACAAAGCATAAGGCAAGAACTATAGAACACGCAAAAATCAGGTGAGAACAAAGCCCTCCCTTTTCAACAAATGACATAGAAAACAACTATTGCTACTAATTTTATTGAAGTATGCCCAAGTGCCAGTCTAAATTCCAGTCCTCATAAAACCTGGTGGCAGTTATTCTTACTGGACTTAACCTTTATTTGTAGAACTCTAAGCAAAATTGCTTGTAATGGTCAGTGTTTTTTTTGCTTATGACAATATTGTTTATCTCCCTCCTCAAGTTTTTATGTCCTGCTTTTGGCAAGTGAGCCTTGAATGACAGGAAGAGCTTTGTGTGGACCATGATTCATTTCACTTATTCCCCAGCCACACCCTGGGTGTGATTTTATAGGCGTGGGCTCTTTTGCAATCTGAAGTAGTACAGTTCTGTAACAATGTGGCATCACCTGCCTGCCAAGGGAAGGGGCTGTTGTGATTAATAGCTTCAAGAAGAAAATGCAGTGTCCGTTCACAAGGCTTCCACGGCTTAAATCCTGATGCAACAATTTTTTCAAACTAAAATGCTTTCAAAATATCAATGAAAGGCTCTGAAATGTGCCACTTGTACAAACTCAAGATGCCTAATCTCTGCCTAACTCCTGTGTTTGGTCATTATTTATTGTTGGAAAACATTTCCATAAAAGAAAACAAACAAACAAACAAACAAACAAAAAACCCAAAAACCACAAAAGACCCAGAGAAGATGTCCTTTGAACAATGTCATGTACACAAGGGTTAGTAAGACTGAAGTTTTTGCAGAATCAGCTCAATTTGGTACAAAAGCAGCCATGAGCTACAGAATATCCACATTTCTGTGGAGTGTTTCTGTTTCCCTAGCCTTTCCTTTCACAGGAACACTTTTTGAGTCAGTGATTGCCTCTTTCAGATGTTCTTCAGATGTACCCCACCTGGAGTGCTGCGTCCAACTGTGGAGCCCTCAATATCAGAAGGATATTGACCACTTGGAGCGAGTCCAGAGGAGGGCCACGAAGATGATCAGAGGGCTGGAGCACCTCTCCTATGACGAAAGGCTGTGAGAACTGGGCTTGTTCAGCCTGGAGAAGAGGAGGCTCCGAGGAGACCTCATTGCAGCTTTCCAGTATCTGAAGGGGGCCTACAAGGGTACTGGGAGAGGACTTTTTACAAGGGCCTGTAGTGATAGGACAAGGGGTAATGGGTATAAATTGAAATCAGGGAGGTTTAGATTAGATGTCAGGAAGAAATTCTTCACAGAGAGGGTGGTGAGGCACTGGAACAGGTTGCCCAGAGATGTTGTGGATGCCCCATGCCTGGAAGTGTCCAAGGCCAGGCTGGATGTGGCTTTGAGCAACCTGGTCTAGTGCAAGGTGTCCCTGCCCATGGCAGGGGGGTTGGAACTAGATGATCTTTAAGGTACCTTCCAACATTAACCATTCTATGATTCTTTGGAGCTCAGCAGATATGGACTCTGTTATTGGTTGGTACCTCTAGGCTTCCTCAATGAGAACAGTCTAAGAAATAATTACATGATGCTGTGTTCTTCAGATCCTCAGGATGAGTATTTCTTATTCATTGTGCCTGACATTTGACCTGACATTGTGGAAATGGTTCATAAAGTCCATAGGTGTTTTAACTAGCAACTGTGGTCTAAAATGGAACTGCGATCTATTTCTAGAGGGCTGAAGAGTCCACTCACACTTCTGCGGACCCACTTACTTTCCAAAAAATGAAGGAGCACTGTGAGGTGAATGAAGTATGTCAAGACAGAAAAGAAATGCCCATCTCCAGGGTAACCTGACAAACAGTATTGTACTCAGTATGAAATCACAGACTTGTTTTCTCTACACTGAGTATTCTCTTCCTCAGCCAGAGGAAAGCATGTATGTAACCTGCAAATTGTAAAGGTAAATGTTATATTACAGTAAGAAACTGCAAAACTGCATGTGAGCATCGAGAGGTGGTAAACTCAGAATGTATTTGAATGAGATACTAAGTACTTAGTATTTACATTAGACCTCCTATGGGGAGCAATGAAAGCGTTCAGTGGACAGGCGACTAGCAGGTTCAGAAAGCAGCTTTGCTACATGGAAGGTGGTAAATGACCAGTCAATTGATCAATAAGGAGAAAAAATCATCCTCAGGTCAAAATAAATACTGTCTCAAACTGAGAATTCAGGTGTTGTTTTTCTGACACTGTATTGCCGTTAACATTCAAAGCCTTCTCAACCAATTGCAAAGGGAAGCATAAGCCAGAAAGATGATTTTCTTTGTAAAAATATTAATAAATTACAAACTATAACTTTTATATCACTCATAATAGTTGTCACTAATAAAAATCACCTAGGTTTCATCTTCATAAGAATGGATAATAAATAATCAGTGTTTAGCTCTGGTAGAAGCATTGCAATGTACTCACAACAACTTTCCCTTCTTTGATGCTAACAAACAAAACACAGCTGAATGGCACAAGCACTAGTGGAACATTCTTTGCAGTCACCAGTCAGACATGGGCATAAGTTTACCCATCATACCTGTTAACAGATTGTGTCTTAGTCTTAAATGGTATTTACACAGCAGCAATCTTTTTTCACCAACTGGAATACTTGCTTGGAAGATGAAAAGATTTTTAATGGATTATTTATGTATTATTCAACAGCATCTTCAGTATCTTAACACAAAGCAATCAAGATGTCTCAGTCTTAAACGTATGTCTTTCCTGATACGTCAGTTGCCTTGCAGGGTAATTTATTCTTCACCATATAGCCTTGACTCAGAGAGGTACACAAGCACATGATTAATCTTGAGCAAATATGTTGTCCCATTGATTTCAACAGGTGATTCATAAATCTATTGAATTACAACCTTAGTCTTAGTCTGTTAATTTCTTTACCTATGAAAAATTCCTTACAGTTTAAATTCCGTGACATCCTCTAATGGTTTGAGCATTTTATGCTTTTAAAATACTTAACAATGAAGTCTTTGGTGCCCACACATTTACAGCTATAGCTCTTGGGGCAAGGGGGAGAATACTACATTAAAAGTCAGCCACTTCATACTATTCACCAGACACTTACTCCAGCCGTTCTTTACTTGGTTTAGTACACCCAATGTGGTTTTTTTTTTTTTTTTT
>NW_010257064.1:0-19429 GCF_000690775.1 Eurypyga helias | reverse complement strand
TTTTTTTTTTTTTTAAATTATAATCTTCAGTTTGGATTTCTTTTGGTGATTGTGAAACCAGAGATTGTGTAAGACATACTATGCTCAACATGGGATTGTACAGCAGCATCATATGCTGTTAAGGACACTGGATGTGATTCTTTTTTTAATTAATTTTTTGAAGTACTATCTGACCTGAAATTGTATCTCTTCATCATGGGGATGGAGATTTAACTCAGTAGTTGCCTTCCCTTGAGACATGCAGTGACATACGGTACTTTATTGGAACATTGAGCCAGCAGAGGACTTGATCTCTTTTAAAATCTTTGTTTTTTTCTAAAGAATTTTGAATAATTAGAATCCTTATTTCCTATCTTGTAAAATATATTCAAGATTATAGTGAGAAAAATACAGAAGGCCATAGCAGAGAAGAACTTGCCAAGAATGAAGATTGCAGGAATACAGAACTATAGTATCTTTCATTAGCTCCACACAAGGGCCATGGGAGGACAGCACTGCCCAAACATGCCATTCATAAATGAGCCATAGCTCAAGAAGAATACATTGATAAAGATCCTCAAAACAAGATTTTTGTAACAAGTGGTACTGAGTGAAGATGCTAAAATTGTGGATAAAAATTCATACTCTACAGGTGGCTCAAATAACCCACAATCAAAGCTGTCAGGTATATAGATCACTCCTTTTCTTCAACAGCTATGAAGATTTTAACCTTTTCAAAAAGCATCTTTAGAAGTTTCTGTAGTAGCCCCAATTTTCAGTCAATCTTTCACTTAAAGAAAAAAAAAAAACCCAAACATATACTCATC
Source organism: Eurypyga helias (assembly GCF_000690775.1). Lineage (NCBI taxonomy): Eukaryota > Metazoa > Chordata > Aves > Eurypygiformes > Eurypygidae > Eurypyga > Eurypyga helias. Next base: position 18,623 of record NW_010257064.1, on the reverse strand, counting down.
CATGTGCCCTAATACAATTCTTTTCTCAAAAAATAAAATAACAAAAGCCGATGGCCTTGAAGAGACCTGTGCATGTTTAATTGCTTTGTTTTCTGATTCTTATTTGCCCTTTTTTCATTCCTCTTAACATTTTGTCATTTTGCTGAATATCATAGAATCATAGTATTATAGAATGGTTTGGGCACTGGGACTACTGCATCCAGCTCTGCAGTTCCCAGCACAAGAAAGACACGGACTTGTTAGAATGGGTCCAGATGAGGGGCATGAAAATTATCAGAGGGATGAAACATTTCTCATATGAAGACAGGTTGGGAGAGTTGGGGTGGTTCAGTCTGGAGAAGGTTCTGTGGAGACATTATTGTGGCCTTCCAGAGTATGAAGGAGACTTATAAGAATGATGGAGAGAGACATTTTACCAGGGTCTGTAGTGACAGAACAAGGGACAATGGTTTTAAACTGAAAGAAGCTAGATTCTGATTACATACAAAGAATTTTTTTTTTTTTTTTTTTTTTTTAATGACAGTGGTGAAACATTGAAACAGGTTGCTGAGAAAATGTGTAGATGTTCCATCATTAGAAGTGGTGTAGGTCGGGTTGGATGGGGCTTTGAGCAACCTGCTCTAGTGAAAGATGTCTGCCATGGCAGAGGTTGTGGGGTTGAGAACAGATAATATTCAAAAGTGCCTTCCGACACAAACTGTTTTATGGTTCTAAAAAAAACCCCTCAATATCATTCATCAATCAGTGTCCAAGAGAGTCTGTAAAATCTACGTAACACTATCTGTTATTTTTAACTAAGTATTGTGCAAAGTTGCTTTTTTCTTTGTTTTCAGTCGGCAAAATGGTGGTTTTATTTGATACCTCCTATTCTTTCACTTGAGACAGCTGTTGTCAACTTTCATTTCCAGGATATTAAAACTTGTATCATATCAGTTTTCATTTTCTACTGAATCTCTTTTGAACTGGGATGGCAGAATTACATTGGGTATTTGACATGCATTTACACAGTGAGTTCTTAGAGATAATGATGTGTTGTTCCTACACAGACGTTTTGACGGCCAAAGCCCCATGTGGCTGCTCACTCACTCCCCCAAGTGGGATGTGGAGAAAATACAAAGAAAAACTCCAAGGTCGAGACAAGAGCAGGGCAGGATCACTCACCTGTTACGGTCGGGGAAAAAACAGACTTGCCTTAGGGAATAAAAATCATTTTAATCAGTTACCAATCAAATCAGATTAAGACCATGAGACAAAAAAAAAACCCAAACAGATCTTAAAAATGTTCCCACCACCCATCCCTTCTCCCCAGGATACCTCTTCCCCTCCAGCAGCACAGGGAGGAGGGGGATGGGGGTTCCCAGTCAGTTCACCACACATTGCTTCTGATGTTCCTTCCTCCACAAAGGGGGAGAAATCCTCTCATTGTTCCCCTGCTGCCACATAGGGTAACTCCCACAGGAGACAGTCCTCCATGAGCTTCTCTGGTATGAGTCCTTTCCATGGGCTGCAGTTTTCTTCTTTTCCTCGTTTTCACTAACTGCTCCGTCATGGGTCCCTCCCATGGGCATGCAGTCTTTTCAGGAGCAGTCTGCTTCGATGCAGGCTTACCAGAGAGGTATGGGTTTCTTCAGGAGCAGCCACCTGCTCTGGCATGGCACTCCCAATGGACCATAGGAGAATCCCTGTTCCCCTGTGACCCTCCATTGCTGCAGGGGCACAGCCTGCCCTCTCACCACCGGCTGCAGGGCAACCTCTGCTCCAGCCCGCGTCCTCACAGCCTTTCTTTGCTGACTTTTATCTGCCTTGTTGTCTCTCTCACATTCCACTCCTCTGCCCACACTGATTCTCTACACTCTGTTTCTATTTTCACTGCTACATCTTATAGTCTCCCCGCTTAACTACATTAACTTGAAGAGGTGCTGACTGGCTCAGCCGTGGCCAGAGGCAGGGTCCAGCTTGGAGTCAGAGGAGTTTTTCTTAAAGCTTCTGAGAGGAGGTATCCCTGTGGCCCTTCTCCTACTATGAACCCCACCACCACAGAAACCTAACACACGCTCTCTGAAAGTTAGATTATGTGATGTCAAAATCAATTTTGAGAATAGAAAGAAAAATACTGGGCAATTCTATAAAATGTTGGCTTATTGTGCCTAGATGTCACAAATAAAGCATATGTAGTAACTTGCTTATTTAATTAAATTAATTCACAGAGGGTTAGGGGTGTCCATTTACAGTGTACTGTCAGAAACTAACTTTTTGTAAAGACTCTTAGGTGTGAAACGTTTGTCTCTATCGAGAATAGAGTCAACCACTTCATGCAGAGGCATTCTTAATTCACAGTGAAAGTATCCACACAGGGACTTATTGAGAGATAACATGTACACTGTTAATAAACACTTTAGCTTACTGAGTATTTGTGTCCTGATGTTGGCAGCCCCTTTGATACTGAGCAGTATGGTAGACAAAGAAAAACAGCTCTTGCTCATGCTGAACAGAATATCTGATAAGCCACTATGATCACAGGTATCTGTTCCAATAGTGTGGCATTTTCGCAAAGGCTATTGCTGGTAACTTCTTCATGACATTTTTAGCAAGTTCTTGACTCCTTACATAACATTTTGCCAAACCCAGCGTAAGGCTCTGTATGTCTTTGGACATGCGAGTTACTCTGTAGTTAATCAGTAACTGAAGAAAAGAATTTGAGGATCTAAGCTTTGTTGCATGAACTGATACTGACTATGTTTAGTCTTGTTCTCTCTAATTTTTGTGAAAGAAAGCCTTGTTTTCAACTACTGAATATGAATTGTCACGAGTAATTTCCAAATATCTTTTTTTTCCCCCATTTGAAAATTATGATTGTACTAACAAGAAAGGTATTAACTGAAATGATCTTAAATTATTCTTTAATAATTTATTGAAAGAATTTCTTAAAATACTTAAAATATTTCATAAGCAAGTATAAGAAGACAAATTTTAGGGTCTGTAAGTAAATGAGCAAAAAAGTCCTAATAATTCTGGACCTCCTTTCATACTTAAACATACTGTCTTAAAATTTGTTTATTTTTTCAGTTAATAATATGGTTTTCTTAATAAATTTGTCTCAAATTTTTTAGAAGCATTTAGGACAGCATTTTGTATGCCAAGAAATGCTTTCTGAATGACATCTAATGCCATTACTTTGCCCTGAATCTGGAAAGTCTTCAAATCCTTCTGGAATTGGATTCAGAAATCACACATTATATTAAATAGAATTTAAAAAATTGAAAAGAAAAGAAAAGAAAAGAAAAGAAAAGAAAAGAAAAGAAAAGAAAAGAAAAGAAAAGAAAAGAAAAGAAAAGAAAAGAAAAGAAAAGAAAAGAAAAGAAAAGAAAAGAAAAGAAAAGAAAAGAAAAGAAAAGAAAAGAAAAGAAAAGAAAAGAAAAGAAAAGAAAAGAAAAGAAAAGAAAAGAAAAGAAAAGAAAAGAAAAGAAAAGAAAAGAAAAGAAAAGAAAAGAAAAGAAAAGAAAAGAAAAGAAAAGAAAAGAAAAGAAAAGAAAAGAAAAGAAAAGAAAAGAAAAGAAAAGAAAAGAAAAGAAAAGAAAAGAAAAGAAAAGAAAAGAAAAGAAAAGAAAAGAAAAGAAAAGAAAAGAAAAGAAAAGAAAAGAAAAGAAAAGAAAAGAAAAGAAAAGAAAAGAAAAGAAAAGAAAAGAAAAGAAAAGAAAAGAAAAGAAAAGAAAAGAAAAGAAAAGAAAAGAAAAGAAAAGAAAAGAAAAGAAAAGAAAAGAAAAGAAAAGAAAAGAAAAGAAAAGAAAAGAAAAGAAAAGAAAAGAAAAGAAAAGAAAAGAAAAGAAAAGAAAAGAAAAGAAAAGAAAAGAAAAGAAAAGAAAAGAAAAGAAAAGAAAAGAAAAGAAAAGAAAAGAAAAGAAAAGAAAAGAAAAGAAAAGAAAAGAAAAGAAAAGAAAAGAAAAGAAAAGAAAAGAAGAGAAGAGAAGAGAAGAGAAAAGAAGAGAAGAGAAGAGAAGAGAAGAGAAGAGAAGAGAAGAGAAGAGAAGAGAAGAGAAGAGAAGAGAAGAGAAGAGAAGAGAAGAGAAGAGAAGAGAAGAGAAGAGAAGAGAAGAGAAGAGAAGAGAAGAGAAGAGAAGAGAAGAGAAGAGAAGAGAAGAGAAGAGAAGAGAAGAAAAGAAAAGAAAAGAAAAGAAGAGAAGAGAAGAGAAGAGAAGAGAAGAGAAGAGAAGAGAAGAAAAGAAAAGAAAAGAAAAGAAAAGAAAAGAAAAGAAAAGAAAAGAAAAGAAAAGAAAAGAAAAGAAAAGAAAAGAAAAGAAAAGAAAAGAAAAGAAAAGAAAAGAAAAGAAAAGAAAAGAAAAGAAAAGAAAAGTGCTCAGCATCCAAAATAACATTAACCATCTTTGGAAACTTTTTGGCATTGTACAGAATAATAGTTTCAATAGGTGAAATTTCTGTTTCATCACTTGTGTACAGCCATTTCATTTGACTCCAGTTGTCATTAACGCTCTAATAAACAACAAGAATTATAGGAAACTATCTGAAAAAATCAAGGTCAAATTTGTTTACTTTGGAACTTGAATTGAAACTTCCAATTTAATCCAAAAGGAAACATTTCATTTTTATGATTCTTTAAGAAAAGCAAGGGCTCACATACATTACAGTCTGGTAATGTGTATTCCCTCTGTCCCACCATTCACCTAGAATGGGATTTGAGTTGAATGCAATCTTTTTTCTATATGATTTATTTAGTACATGAAAGAGACAGCTTAGATGATATTTTGTTATATTTGTTTGCTATGTTTTCTTTTGTTACTCATTCAACTTGAAAGTCTAATTAAGTAAAGCAAAGTCCAAAATATCACTGTGATATAACTGGAAATATGATTTACCCACCAAACTAAAGAATCAGACCCATGACTGACTTTCTGCTTCAAAAACAAGGAAAGTTTTTATAAAAACTGAGGTAGACGCAGCAAAGGGTGCTAATGAGATGTAAAACAAACTCTCTTAAGTATTATTAAGTGAAGCATTCTTCTCAGAAATGGAAAATTGAGTTGAAACCTTTTGATGATCTATGGGAAGGTCTTCCTTTGTTTTCATTAATCCAAGTATTTTTGCTTCTAATTGAAAAAAAATTGTGGATTCAATGTTTATTTGCATATAATTCTCTGGGTGATGAATTAAAAATTAGAAATTAAAAAGTTATTAAAAGAGCTCTTAAATATATAACAAAATTCTGTGCTACCAATTAACCACAGTGCTACAGCATTTGAATTCTCAATAATTTTGCAGGAGTTGGTCTCTATCACTGCATAAATCAATAATATAAAAAAATTATGAAGAAAATACAATCTTCATCCCAAACAGTTTTGTTCACTCACTGTGGTTTCTTATGTGCTTATTAAAATATAAATACTATCCCCGGAGTCACAGAATGCAAGGGCATGGACTGGGAGAATGTAAAGCCGCCTGTGCTTAGAGAGGATCAGGTTCAAGAACATCTGAGGAACCTGAAGGTGTGTAAGTCCACACGACCTGATGAAATATATCTGCGGGTCCTGGAAGAAATAACCGACAAGGTGGCAAAATTTCTAGCCATCATATTCAAGAGGTCATGGCGGTCTGGTGAAGTTCCCACTGACTGGAAAAGAGGAAACATAACCCCTATCTTTAAAAAGGGAAAAAAGGAAGATCTAGGGAAATAGGGGCAAGTCAGTCTCACCTCTGTGCCTAGCAAGATCATGGAGCAGATACTCCTGGTAACATGATAAGGCACATGGAGAATGAGGAGGTGATTGGTGACAGCCAGCATGGCTTCACCAAGGGCAGACTGTGCCTGAAGAATATGGTGGCCTTCTACGATGGGGTCATGATATTGATGGATAGAGGACAGGCAACAGATGTCATCTACCTGGGCTTGTGCAAAGCCTTCAACACTGTCCCGCACAACATCCTTGTCTCTAAATTTGAGGAATGGATTTGACGGATGGACTGCTTGGTCGATAAGAAACGGGCTTGATGGTTACACTCAGGGAGTTTTGCTTAAGAGCTTGATGTCTGAGTGGAGACCAATGATGAGCAGCATTCCTCATAGCTTTGTGTTGGGACTGGTATTGTTTAAAATCTTTGTCAGACAGTGGGATTCAGTGTACCCTCAGCAAGTTTGACAATGACACCAGGCTGTCTTGGGCTGTTGACACTCTGGAGGGAAGGGATGCCATCCAGAGGGTCCTGGACAGGCTGGAAAGGTGGGCCTGTGCCAAGTGCATGAAGTTCAACAAGGCCAAGTACAAGGTCCTGCAGCTGAGTTGGGGCAATCCCAAGCACAAGTACAGGCTCGGTGGAGAGTGGATAGAGAGCAGCCCTGAGGAGAAGGACTTGGGGGTACTGGGGGATGAAAAGCTGAACATGAGCCAGCAGTGTGCGCTGGCAGCCCAGAAAGCCAACCGTATCCTGGGCTGTATCAGGAGAAGTGTGGCCAGAAGGTCGAGGGAGGTGATTCTGCCCCTCTACTGTGCTCTGGTGAGACCCCACCTGGAGTGCTGCCTCCACCTGTGGGACCCTCAATATCAGAAGGATATAGTCCAGTTGGTGCAAGTCCAGAGGAGGCCACGAAGATGCTCAGAGGGCTGGAGCACCTCTCCTATGAAGAAAGGTTGAAAGAATTGGGCTTGTTTAACCCAGAGAAGAGAAGGCTCCAGGAAGACCTTATAGCAACCTTCCAGTACCTGAAGGGGGCCTACAAGGAAGCTGGGGGAGAATTTTTACAACAGCCTGTAGTCATAGGACAAGGGGTAATGAGTTTAAATTGAAAGTGGGTAGATTTAGATTAGATATATGGAAAAAATTCTTCACAGATAAGGTGGTGAGGCACTGGAACAGGTTGCCCAGGGAAGCTGTGGATGCCCCATCCCTGGAAGTGTTCAAGGCCATGCTGGATGAGGCTTTGAGCAACCTGGTCTAGTGGAAGGTGTCCCTGCCCATGGCAGGGGGGTTGGAACTAGATGATCTTTAAGGTTCCTTCCAATGCAGACCATTCTATGATTCTATGATTCAAGGTCAGGCTGGATGAGGCTTTGTTCAACCTGATCTAGTGAAATATGTCCATGGCAGGGGGGTTCAAACTGGATGATTTTTAAGGTCCCTTCCACCCTAAACCATATAACGTTACACCATATTCTTTTCAAGCTGGACACGTGCTTTCTTACCGGTCATACTGGTCATGTGCAAAGTAAAATTATTTTCGAATTTAGTTGAACTGACTTCATATTCAGTTTGAACCAAGAACCATTGTTCTCATTTATGAATACTTTTAAAATTAAAATATTTCAACAGGTTGAAGATCTTTCCTACGCTGTTCCTCCTCCAAACCCCTGGCATTCTCCTGTCTGTCAACATGTAGCTTTCCTATCATCCCCCATCCAAATACCATCTTGCAAGCGCTTTAGTTTTATGCACAACTGATCTAAACTTTAATATCAAGTCCCACCAGTAATTAGCACTTTTCCAATTCACCTGTCACATCCTCATTTTTGAACAAGCAGCCTATAAAGTGGGAAAGGCCTCAAGAACATAAAAAATAAAGTTTAGTCCTGCTTCTACCATTGTTGTATATTTCTGTAATAGTAAATTATAAAACATAATTACATAGTGTACAAGTTACAAACGTGAAAATGCTTTTTAAAATATTCTTGTATCAAATGTGTATTAAAACTATGAATGTGTATTAACACTGACTTATTTTTTAAAAACTATATGATACTTCTTTGGTATTTAGTGTCATAGTAGTAGTATAATTCGTTTCAATAGTAAACTTTGTCATTTTTTAAAGGAAATTCTCCATATATTATTGATTTCAAATTAAAATTAAATATCTGAGAAATACATTAGTTTTCTTTTTAACTGTACTCAATACAGGTATAATTAGATCACAGAACTGTAGAATCATTTATGTTTTAAAAGGCCTTTAAGATCACCAAGTCCAACTGTTAACCTAACACTGCTAAGTCTACCACTAAACCATGTCCCTAAGCTCCTCATCCACACATCTTTAAAAAACCCTCAGGGATGGTGACTCAACCACTTCCCTGGGCAGCCTATTCCAATGCTTGATAACACTTTCAGTGAGGAAATTTCTCTTAATATCCAATCTAAACCTTCCCTCATGTAACTTGGAGGCCTTTTTCTCCTCTCTTCTCCTGTCACTTCTCACTTGGGAGAAGAGGCATACCCCCACCTCTCTACAACCTGCTTTCAGGTCTCCACTGAGCCTCCTCTTCTCCAGGCTAAACCCCAGTTTCCTCAGCCACTCCTCACAGGAGTTGTGCTCTAGACCCTTCCCCAGCCTCATCGCTGTTCTCTGGACACACTCCGGCACCTCAACGTCTTTCTTGTAGTGAGGGGTCCAAAACATAGTATTTGAGTTGTGGCCTCACCTATGCTGAGTACAGGGGGACAATCACTTCTCCTGCTGGCCACACTGTTTCTGACAGAATGCCATTGGCCTTCTTGGCCACCTGGGCACACCGCTGGCTTATATTTTGCCAGCTGTCAACCAACACCCCAAGGTCTTTTTCTACTGGGCAGCTTTCAACCAATCTTCCCCAGGCCTGTAGCATTGCATGGGGTTGTTTTGACCCAAGTGTAGGACCTGGCACTTGGCCTTGTTGAGCCTCATACAGTTTACCTCACTCATACAGTTGACCTCAGCCCATTGATCCAGACTGTCCAGCTCCCTCTGTAGAGCTTTCCTACCCTCAGGCAGATCAACACTCTTGCCCAACTTGGTGTCTTCTGCAAACTTACTGAGGGTGCACTTGATCCCTTCATCCAGATCACTGATAAAGATTTTGAACAGAACTGGGCCCAGTACTGAGCCCTGTGGAATACCACATGTGACTGGCCACCAACTGGATTTAACTTAAGAGGAAAATAAGTGTCTAATAGTTAAATGATATCAGAATTTTAATTAGGAGAGGTGGTACACTGAAATGTGCTATTATAATTCTGTGCTCCAAAGATAGTCTATAATTATACAAGTCATTTATAGACCTTCTTCTTGTCATATTTCTTCTTATATTTTTGTAGGCAATCCTCAGCATCGCTTACATCCTTCAGATGCCTTAAGATGCATGGAAACCCTTTGAAGGGAAAAAGAAAAAAAAGAATGTTTCAAAGATTGGAATTAAATGGAACTAAAAACTTGAATTTACTAAGCTGAATACACTTCATAAGTTAAAAATATCTGGGAAAAAATATTTACATTCTTCTATCAATAAGCCTTGAACTGGAATTCCTTTTGGTAGAGATGCAACCTCATAGCTTCACATGAAAATACTTATTTAATCTTTGTGATGGTATGTTGTGATTGTTTTTGTTTTTTTTTTTAATTTTCTTGTCTTTTATTTGCACAAGTTCTCTTACATAAGCATTTTTCTATTCCTTTGTAGGATGCACTGTCACCTTTAACCATAATTAGAAAATATGTAAAGAATAGAGGATTTGCACCTGGATTATCCTTAGGGACTACTCAATTGCAATTAATTTAACTAGACACTGGATGTCAGTGTTGTCGTTTTATTAAATTAAAAAAAAAAAAAAGGAAAAAAAAAGGAAAATAAAGAAAATCCAAGGTGTAACCAGAAGTAGGATACAGAATTCTAATCGAATCACTCAGAACAGCTTAGAGGCTAATTAGCTTTCTGTATCTTCATGGTAGGAAGAACATGTTGGCTTTAAAGAAGCAGCTCTCCATACGGGTTTGATTTCTATTAAGAGCAAACAAACAGATGAACAAACACTTAAACTAAACGGACATTTTAAGAATTCGTCATAGGGCTTTTACGTGTTAATTAACATTCAACATCCCATTTAATCAGAATAACAAACTGTGCACAGTATGAGTGATGGTATTTGCTTTATGGTTAATTTTGTACCTGGCTTTCCAAAAACTACCTTGGTTTAACTCACTCCTAGAAATCAACAAAATTAATCTCATGACCGTAAAGGAGCTGTTTACCTTTAAACCAGGTTTTTATTTTTGAACAATTTTTAAAAGAGAGTTTGACAGGAGTAGCAATGGAAAAATATGAAAATAATTGCATAAATAAAAGTCTAGCCAGTAACCAGAACTGTCCACCCCCTAGTGACTTTTTTACCAAAGACCAGATTTCACAGTCAGGTAGACATACAATTTCCTTTTAGGTCTATCAGAAATACAAATTAACCTACAGCTTCAAGCTGTCATGCAGAATAAAACCCTGTATTACATGGAATCTCTAAGAAAAAAACATCCTATTTCACTAGCAACACATTTCAAGTTATCCTATTTCAAAACCAAGTATCATTTAAGATGGCATGTTTAAAAAAGTAAATCCTTAGAAGCCTTAAAAAAGAATGAAAATTCCTTACAGAATAAGAAAACATAATTCTACTGTCTTCGTTTGAAATGCATTCAGCAGATAGATAGGTGAATCTATCCAAACATCTTTACTGAACAGCTAAAAAGAAGCAGTATGAAAAATGGATTTATTTATTTATTTATTTTAAAGTTCTTACTTGGGCATCCAAAAAAGCCCTGAGCATCCAAAATTACTATTGAACTGTGAAATTACACTTGAGGTATTTATGTATTGATGAAAATGTTTCAGAAGGTGGTGACCTGCAATGAACAGAGAACATACAGATTCGCTCTCAGACTGATATGGATGGATCAGAGCAAACAATTCTCTTTTTTTTTTTTTAAATAACAACCCAGAAACATCATTAGAAACATTAGGTATGTTAGAAGGAAAAAAATTCAGTCAAGAGTAATTCAGTAGGAGTTTATTATTGTATCTATGGATAAAACAATTTAAAAAAAACCCTTAACAACTGGATGGAGAGCAGCAGCATGCAATCTAAAGATTTTATCACCCAGAAATGTTGATTACCATCATGTCTGGTCTTAGTCAAAAGCTAGTAATGAGCTACACATTTATCCCTTTAAATGTTTAGATTAAGTATTTTGGCAACATCAAGATTTATATAAAATATATTTCAGATATTTCATACTGCACATGGAAGGTGAAGTCTCAGAGATAAGGGGGTATTATTCCTTTCTAAGACACCAAAGTGTGAATCTACATGTCAAAATCAAAAAATTATCTCTGATCTGATATTTTACTTTCAGAGACAAGACTGTTGAATTAGGGTGTCTAACAGTATCTCCTAAAGAAATTAGAAATGTTTTAAGTTTAAAGAACTGGGAAAGTGAAGAGAGACAGAAGAGAGTTAAAATCACTTAAGATTTTCTGGAACACCCAAGAAAAGAGTTTAATTATAGAAGACATCATGCTTCACAGACACAGGGTTCTCTCTGTTAAATGAAAACTAAGATGGATGCAATCTAAGACATAAAATATATGAACTTCATAAATCAGGAACATTTCAGCATGAAGTATACAGGGTAAAAAGAGCCATCTTCCAAATTTAGCATTGATGTAAGTAAGTTTAGGTCTTAATTCATTTCAGCCTTTATCAATATTTTGAATCCTACTGTATATTTTGGATATTATCAATAAATATTTTTTCGTGTTTTTCTTTAACAAGAACTAAACCGTTGTAATCAGAGAATAGGTGACTGACATCAGTGCCTCACTCAGCAGTCTAAGACGTCTAGAAACTGACATACAATCTGGGTGGATTTCAGATACCTAAACAGAGGCATCTAGTGCCACAGTTTTCTTCCTGGCCTCCAATCACACTCAAGAAAATCACAAGTATCCCATATGTCCTTTATTGCATCTGCCAGCTCCCTGTTTACATCTTGAATGCCTTAGTTCTTTAATATTGCACTAAATGTTGTCTGAATTGCTGAAAAGCTGAATTTTTTTCCTTAACCTTCCCAAACAACTTCTTGAATGCTCAGAAGGTTAAAGGAATATAGGGCTGTGATGGCTGTTGAGACACTGCTGCTAGTTGTCATGTTCTGAGTGCTGCTCTCAGTGTTAGCTAGAAGCTTCTACTGAAGCAGGAGATGGTGGCTCCTTGAGGGCCTGCTACGTATGGTCAAGTGAGAGAAGCTTTCAACAAACATGACAGGAAATACAAGAGATCTCATCAAGAAGGGACATAAGCAGTCAGAAGCATAGAATACATGACTAAGTATCTAAGGTAGTAAAACAAAAGAAGAAAAAAAGAAAAAAAACCTTTCACATATATAGCCAGTTATGACGTCGTGGAGTCTGATGCAACCCAAAAACCTGCTGAAAGTTTTTAGACAGAGAGCAAGACTGAGACCAATTCTTTAAAGCTGTTTTGGTGTTTTTTCAGTTAACTTCAGAAATGCTGAGCAGCCAGATCAAGCCCAAAACTTTGTCAGTCAAAACATTACTTGTTTTTTTGTCTAACAAATGTGTAAGATTTTGGTAGCATTTTTCCTTTTACCGAAATCTTAATCTCACACTCTCATTGCGCTTACTGTTCATACTTCTCTGCATGACTAAGAATGCAGAATGTCTCTACCTTATGTTTTGATATACTGGTGTGAATCCACCAAATATTGGATACCTATGAATCACTAGTAATTGAGTTTGTAATAAAAATATCTCAGCTACAATTGCTACTCAAATTCTTTGTCCTGCAGCTTATATGCCTCATTAAGGTATGACGATAATTTCACAAATTACCTGAGTGATGAAATAGAGAGTATGTCAGATGAAACTGGATCAGGAGAGGCTGCAAAGGCACTGGAAATCATGGTCAGAATAAAAAGCAGTCTTAAGAATTTGAAGAAATTAACTTAGAAAGTTATCTGGTAAGGACGACTGCAAGGTTCCTCACTATAAGAGGAGTAATTTTCTGCACCAATAGAGGTCAACTTCAATGCAACATCACAGTAAAAGAGGTTATAGGGAATCACAAGGTAAACTTAGGTTAAGAACTATATCTATGTACTGTATTTATGTACAATACTATTGAGACTAATGTTTATCATACCAAAATGAATAAACAAGATCAGAGTTTGCAAGCCATTATAGTTTTTTCTGGAATCATTAAGCCATCTTAGAGAGGTTTGTGAACAGTTGAGGGTATTGTATTTAACAGAAGCTATAAACCAGGTAAAGGTTGATCAGATGTCTAAAGTCTGTCAATCTCTGATATTCATCAAAATGTCAAAAAAAGTAAGACGGTGGAGAAAATAAGGGCATAAAAACTGGAATGGTTAGCCTGAAGGAGAAAGTACTAAGGACAGATAATATTTCATGAACACTTGCAAAAAGAAGAGGGAAAAAAATGCAGAACGAAGCATCAGATCAGGAAATATTTCCAGTGGTGAGGATTATAAAGCATGGAAATAGATTGCCTAAGGATGTCTATCACTGAGGTCTTTAAGAAAAGGTTAAACAAAAATGTCTGTCAGGAGGAGTGCTAATACTGCCTTGGAGTAGACTGAAGGACAAGATGATCTCCTAAAATCCATGCTCTGGTATTTCTCAGTTCTTAGTCAAAATTACTTCTTCTATAATGATTTATTAATAAAACAATTTCCAGCCCGAATAAACTACAACTGAAAAAAAACACAGAAGACAATAAAAACAGAATCAATTACATATGTAGGGTTTTAAATAAATATATATATTAATAATTTATAATGGTTTCCTTATTTTCTCAATTTAACCATGTTTTTCCTACTTCACTTGCTTTTAAAAAATATTTATTTTTATTAATGAAATACAAAGGTAGGTAAAAGAATTGAGAAGTAGGAAGTTCTAAATATATAACAGAGGTTATTCTGAAAATTTTATAACTACTAGTTGTTTTTGAAGTTATTTGTTTCTGTTCTTATTCAAAGTTGCAACATGGTAGAAGAGGTTACTAGTTGAAGATGTAGTAGAAAAGATATTTAAAAGCTATATATGTAGAGGGTGTATTAATCCCTAGCATAAATTAGCAACTCCCTTACAGTTTATTATGTCAAGCTATACTTGTATACAATACGTGTTCTTAGCAAAGACTTCTAGTATTTTTGCCCCTGTCCCCCACATTCGCTTTGGTCACACAAAAAGTCTTAGTTCTTGCTGCGACAATATTGGGCAGGTTAGCTGGTAAAAGGATATGACCAATGTTATGAATCTAAATGCTCACAGAAGTTGCAGAAGATAACAAGAACTAAACTGAGACAGAAGAACATTTCTATGCAAGAAGGAATATTAAATAATTTCTGTTCACAAAGAAAAAAGTATAAATACTTCTGCCTACCATTTACATCTTTGCAAAGCTGAGGCAACGTCTAATTGATGCTGCATGCTGCCTGCTTTTGCTTCCTTCATAAGCTCCTTCCACATGCCTTGTGACAGTCTTGATACTTACCTGATCTCAGTATAATCTCAGTATAATGGTAGAGCTAAACCAGCAGAAAGCAGAGCCCTTTAGATCCCTAACAGTTTAGTACTGGTTTACCTTCCTGAACTAGCTCATTGAAATGTTGGGCACATACTAGTGCTAATAGTAAATTAAGGATAAAAATGTGTGAGGGGGTAATTCCTTGAGCAACAGCCTAAACATAATGTGTTCTCAGAGTGAATGAGGTACTCATTTTTAATGCAATGGACTGATTATATTCAATTCATGCATTTATTTTTAGTTTTATTTCTTAGATTTACCATAAATTATAGGAGGCATCTAGATGTATTTTTGGTGCCCCACATGAAGAATTTGATTCTTAACTCCGTATAATCAGTTAAGGGGATACTGAATCTACTAGTCCAAGAGACCTGTGGCTGTTGCAGCTGCGTCCCCCAGGTCCAACCAGCAGTGAGGCTGAGCATGTATTATCAGTTAAGTCCACACAGAAACACACATGCACATACAAGCCGATTGTGATTTTTTCCCAGACCCTATGGTCTCTCCAGCAGATATCTGGGAATCCCCAGCCCTCCAAAACCCAGCTTCTCCCATGCTCTTGCTCTGAGAGACACACACCCTCCTGGCTTTCAGGTCATGTCACCTACTCACTGGTTCATGCAGCTGGACCTTCACAAACACACTCACTCGCACACCTGCACTCGCTCCAGTTGCTGCACCCCAGACCCACAGGCTCTGATCCTGGTCGCATCCCGGGGCCGACACTAAGATACACACACACAGAGTTGCACTCTGAATTAAGAATGTCTCACACAGGAAATGAGTTAGGAATGGAATTCAAACAGGAGACAGGACATACTGCGTTGATCAGTCACAAGGCATGCACAGAGAATACTGACCAGTGCTGTCTACACGTAGTTCACCTTTTTTTGCCCCTTTATCACTTATTTTTGCCATACTTGTTTCTCCCTTAAAAAACTTTTATCCCTACATTTCCCCATCTTGGATTCCTCCTTTAAACGTCCTTTAGTCTTGTGCAATTCATCAATGGTCTTTCCCTGTTTCCCATAATCCGTTCCTTGGCAGTGACCACCTCCACAGTCCAAAAGGTGATCGTGAGAGTTCACCCTCTTGGTTTACCCTGACAGGTTGGCATGCCAGTAGAGCGGGGCTGAGGCTGTTCTGGGACAGCCCTGGCAGAGGTCTGGATAGGCTCTGCCTTCCTCTGAATCATTAATTTGCATTCCTCACCAGATTTTGTACCTTGGTTCCTCTCTGGGCTTTCAGAGATGGTCCTTCGATGGGCTGATGGTTCCTGAGATGGGCCCAGGGGCAGCAAATAGAGTCTGTGGTGCAGTTCCTACATCCACCATTATGCCTCTATGTTCCTTGTGGGTGTGCAGACAAGGTGGGGTTTTTTTACTTAGTATAATTCATTACCAGGAATGATTTCCATTGAACAAGTCTGATAGAAAAAGAACAATTCAATTTTGTTAAAATCTTCTATCTTTCCTGTTTACTTTTACCTGTGGGGGAATTCACATGACAACTGTTAAATGAAAAAAAATCAGGAAGGGAGCTGTGCTGCCATGAAGGTACTGAGTAACAATATGAGAAATGCAAGTTTAAACATACTCTAGTTAGAAAAAGAATGTGAATCTGGATTCTGCATATCTGACATAAATGTCCAAATCCAAGGTGTAGGTCTATATTCCATTTCTATCAGAAATTCTCTCTTGCTTTCAATGTTTTTCATGGAAAATCTTTTTGAATAATCATGCCCCTGCAAAATACCATTTCTAGAAAAAAAAGTTCCATTACTAATTCCTAAAGAAATACCTCTTTAAAGGTCAAGTTGTTGATCTCTTCTGTCTGTGAATCATGTTAGATTGTTTATAAAATTATTCTGATAATTAATCAATCATAGTCTCTTTAAAAGCCTTAATGTGTTTAGCTTTTGGGGTATAGTAATTTTGAGTGATGATCCCCTTATATTACTAAGACTTATCTCAACCTTTGTGCTGATATTTTCTATTTTACATTTAGAATTTAATATCAAAATTTATGAGAAGAACAATTATAGCTCTACATGCTCTGCCAACCTGAGATGACTGAGTTGCTCCCAATTTTTCCTGACAGCAAGATTTATACAAGAAATAACAAACCAATAAAATTTTGAACTTTTTAGATTTATTTTACTACATGCTTTATTTCTTTTCTCAGTTGGAACTGCCATTCCTACTTATATACGTTAACCCAAGCAGTAGTATCACAAACTTTTCCTGAAATAATTTTTCATCTTTTCTTCTACTCTGCATGCTTGCAAATATTTCCTGATTTCTGTGTTTTATTGAATTATTTAAAAGTGATTTTTTTTTAATTGTACATATCTACAAGGCTTTAAACATTTACATGAAGACTATAAAAAAACTTACACTGTAGTTTGTTTTTTTTTAATTAAAACGTGCAATATAATATTATGCTGCAGTAGATAGCAATGCCTTAAAAAATTAACAATTTTTGTTACAATTTGTCTATAAATTGAGCTGACTGAAAACCTCCATATCCCAACCCCCTGTGCTGCTGGGGAAAAGAAGGTAGAGAAAACAGGAGCATAGCTGAGACCAGGAAGAAGAAAGGAGTGGCAGGAAGGTTTTTAAGATCTGATTTGTTTTGTCTCTCATTGTCCTACTCTAATTTGATTGATAAGCAATTATATTTTTTTTTCTTCCCCAAGTCGAGTCTGTTTTGCCCATGACCATAAAAGGCAAGTGATCCCTCCCTGCCCTTTATGACCCACAAATCTTTCCTTATCATTTTCTCCTTCTCCAGGGGAGGAGTGAGTGAGCGGTTGCCTGGTCTTTTGTTGCCACTGAGCCTAAACCACGACAACGTGAAAGCAGGCAGGGCATGTCTACAGCTGAAGATACTAATGGTAATGTCCAGTTCACTGACTGGTAGTTGTAATCCTGCAAGAGTTTCATGTGATGTTGGCAAGATGCTAGTGTGATTGGCACACAATTTTACACTTGGTTTGGCAATTCTAAAATTACAGCTTCTTTCATTCATTTTCCAAGTTTTGGGCTAGCACACTGCATGTTATATGTTATGTGTTATGCATTAGCAAATGCCCCATTTTGAATGGTTCCAGAGAAAATAGCCGAATGAAAACCTGAAGCCAGAAGATGAAAACCAGAAAATCAGGTTTTCAGCTTGAAAGCCAGAAGATGGATTTTTGTCTCTGTAGTCATAGGGACTGACTGGTTGAAAATAAGATAACCAGGGCAAGGTGCAGAAGAAATCAGGAAGAAAATTGCAGACAAAAATATTTGAAATTAAAACCACATTAGAAGAGATGGATGGAGACACTGTAAGGGTTAAAAAAGACACTGCAGTGTACATTTGTTTGTAGGACTCAACTTCAATTCTTGCAGCCATTTGAAGGTGAGTTTGACAGAGGCAGAAACTGTCAAAAAGAGAAGGGGACTGACCTAATGATCTCCATGATGAAAGGATGCCTGTTGGATTAAAATCAATGTCTGTATTTCCCCATCAGATCATATCTAGTGTTAATAAAGCTGGTTAATGGAAACTTTTTTGAAATTGTTTACTAATTATGTTGTTTTCATTTTGAGCGTGTCCGACCTTATGCTTTGGATTCTGACCAGCATAAGTACTGAGCACTCAAGAAATGCCTTTGAGATCAAGAAAGATTAATATATATAGTGCTAATATATACCTAGCTCCTGTAGGAACCAGTTCCTTACATTCCTTCCCCCTTCCATGGGGACTTCAGGCACAAATCTTCTTGTGCTTTTATTGTCTGTCTCTAGAAGTGTGCTTTAGGGTTAAATACATTACTATTTTTGAGTCACTCAGATACTATACAGAGAAGCAACAAGAAAAAATAAAAACATGAGAAAATTAATTCTATTTTCAGACTAGGTCTTATACTGTGTTCTAAATATGAAAGAAAAATCACAAAACATGGTATTGCTGTTTATTAAGTGAGCATTATTCATCCCATACATTGAACACAGGTCCCATAGAAAAATATTATATTGCTGTGCAATGAAAATCTGTTACTTAAACATCTGGACAGCTGACTTAAAGTAAGCTTGCAAAAGTATCTGTATTCCTGGAATTTCCTGAAGCCTGAGCTTTTGACTTTTAAAGCTTAAAATAATAGTCACAGCATGCGTATACACTCTCTATCTCATGTTTTCATGCATATATAACAAGGAAACAAATATCACCATCAGAACCAGACATGAAACAAAATAATCTTTTTTTTT